>NW_026877591.1:0-227435 GCF_032173495.1 Musca vetustissima
ATCCACGCCACTAAAAATATTCTTTAAAAAATCCACGCCACTAAAAATATTCTTTAAAAAATCCACGCCACTAAAAATATTCTTTAAAAAATCCACGCCACTAAAATTATTATTTAAAAAATCCACGCCACTAAAAATATTCTTTAAAAAATCCACGCCACTAAAAATATTCTTTAAAAAATCCACGCCACTAAAAATATTCTTTAAAAAATCCACGCCACTAAAAATATTCTTTAAAAAATCCACGCCACTAAAAATATTCTTTAAAAAATCCACGCCACTAAAAATATTCTTTAAAAAATCCACGCCACTAAAAATATTCTTTAAAAAATCCACGCCACTAAAAATATTCTTTAAAAAATCCACGCCACTAAAAATATTCTTTAAAAAATCCACGCCTAAAAATATTCTTTAAAAAATCCACGCCACTAAAAATATTCTTTAAAAAATCCACGCCACTAAAAATATTCTTTAAAAAATCCACGCCACTAAAAATATTCTTTAAAAAATCCACGCCACTAAAAATATTCTTTAAAAAATCCACGCCACTAAAAATATTCTTTAAAAAATCCACGCCACTAAAAATATTCTTTAAAAAATCCACGCCACTAAAAATATTCTTTAAAAAATCCACGCCACTAAAAATATTCTTTAAAAAATCCACGCCACTAAAAATATTCTTTAAAAAATCCACGCCACTAAAAATATTCTTTAAAAAATCCACGCCACTAAAAATATTCTTTAAAAAATCCACGCCACTAAAAATATTCTTTAAAAAATCCACGCCACTAAAAATATTCTTTAAAAAATCCACGCCACTAAAAATATTCTTTAAAAAATCCACGCCACTAAAAATATTCTTTAAAAAATCCACGCCACTAAAAATATTCTTTAAAAAATCCACGCCACTAAAAATATTCTTTAAAAAATCCACGCCACTAAAAATATTCTTCAAAAAATCCACGCCTCTGGCTGTCCTTGAAAAATATTCTTTAAAAAATCCACGCCACTAAAAATATTCTTTAAAAAATCCACGCCACTAAAAATATTCTTTAAAAAATCCACGCCACTAAAAATATTCTTTAAAAAATCCACGCCACTAAAAATATTCTTTAAAAAATCCACGCCACTAAAAATATTCTTTAAAAAATCCACGCCACTAAAAATATTCTTTAAAAAATCCACGCCACTAAAAATATTCTTTAAAAAATCCACGCCACTAAAAATATTCTAAAAATATTTTAAAAAATCCACGCCACTAAAAATATTCTTTAAAAAATCCACGCCACTAAAAATATTCTTTAAAAAATCCACGCCACTAAAAATATTCTTTAAAAAATCCACGCCACTAAAAATATTCTTTAAAAAATCCTTTAAAAAATCCACGCCACTAAAAATATTCTTTAAAAAATCCACGCCACTAAAAATATTATTTAAAAAATCCACGCCACTAAAAATATTCTTTAAAAAATCCACGCCACTAAAAATATTCTTTAAAAAATCCACGCCACTAAAAATATTCTTTAAAAAACGCCACTAAAAATATTCTTTAAAAAATCCACGCCACTAAAAATATTATTTAAAAAATCCACGCCACTAAAAATATTCTTTAAAAAATCCACGCCACTAAAAATATTCTTTAAAAAATCCACGCCACTAAAAATATTCTTTAAAAAATCCACGCCACTAAAAATATTCTTTAAAAAATCCACGCCACTAAAAATATTCTTTAAAAAATCCAATCCTCTTAAAAATCCACGCCACTAAAAATATTCTTTAAAAAATCCACGCCACTAAAAATATTCTTTAAAAAATCCACGCCACTAAAAATATTCTTTAAAAAATCCACGCCACTAAAAATATTCTTTAAAAAATCCACGCCACTAAAAATATTCTTTAAAAAATCCACGCCACTAAAAATATTCTTTAAAAAATCCACGCCACTAAAAATATTCTTTAAAAAATCCACGCCACTAAAAATATTCTTTAAAAAATCCACGCCACTAAAAAAATTCTTTAAAAAATCCACGCCACTAAAAATATTCTTTAAAAAATCCACGCCACTAAAAAAATTCTTTAAAAAATCCACGCCTCTTGTGGTCCTTGAAAAAATATTCTTTAAAAAATCCACGCCTCTGATGGTCCTTGAAAAAATATTCTTTAAAAAATCCACGCCTCTGGTGGTCCTTGAAAAAATATTCTTTAAAAAATCCACGCCTCTGATGGTCCTTGAAAAAATATTCTTTAAAAAATCCACGCCTCTGATGGTCCTTGAAAAAATATTCTTTAAAAAATCCACGCCTCTGGTGGTCCTTGAAAAAATATTCTTTAAAAAATCCACGCCTCTTGTGGTCCTTGAAAAAATATTCTTTAAAAAATCCACGCCTCTTGTGGTCCTTGAAAAAATATTCTTTAAAAAATCCACGCCTCTTGTGGTCCTTGAAAAAATATTCTTTAAAAAATCCACGCCTCTGGTGGACCTTGAAAAAATATTTTTTAAAAAATCCACGCTTCTCGTGGTCCTTGAAAAAATATTCTTTAAAAAATCCACGCCTCTGGTGGTCCTTGAAAAAATATTCTTTAAAAAATCCACGCCTCTGGTGGTCCTTGAAAAAATATTCTTTAAAAAATCCACGCCTCTTGTGGTCCTTCAAAAAATATTCTTTAAAAAATCCACGCCTCTAATAGTTCTGGAAAAAATATTCTTCAGCGAATCAAATTCCACACCTCTAATAGTCCTGGAAAAAATATTCTTTAAAAAATCCATGCCTCTAATAGTCCTGAAAAAATATTCCTTAAAAAATCAATGCCTCTAATAGTCCTGGAAAAAATATTCTTTAAAAAATCCACGCCTCTAATAGTCCTGGAAAAAATATTCTTTAAAAAATCCACGCCAGTGTTGGTCCTTGAAAAAATATTGTTTAAAAAATCCACGCCTCTGTTGGTCCTTGAAAAAATATTGTTTAAAAAATCCACGCCTCTGTTGGTCCTTGAAAAAATATTGTTTAAAAAATCCACGCCTGTGTTGGTCCTTGAAAAAATATTCTTTAAAAAATCCACGCCTCTGTTGGTCCTTGAAAAAATATTCTTTAAAAAATCCACGCCTCTGTTGGTCCTTGAAAAAATATTCTTTAAAAAATCCACGCCTCTGTTGGTCCTTGAAAAAATATTCTTTAAAAAATCCACGCCTCTGCTGGTCCTTGAACAAAAATATTCTTTACAAGTCCACGCCTCTGCTGGTCCTTGAAAAAATATTCTTTAAAAAATCCACGCCTCTGGTGGTCCTTGAAAAAATATTCTTTAAAAAATCCACGCCTCTTTTGTTCCTTGAAAAAATATTCTTTAAAAAATCCACGCCTCTTGTGGTTCGTTGGAAAAATATTCTTTAAAAAATCCGCGCCTCTGATGGTCGTTGGAAAAATATTCTTTAAAAAATCCACGCCTCTGGTTTTCGATGAAAAAATTATTCTTTGAAAAATCCACGTATCTAATAGACCTTGAACAATATTCTTTAAATAATCCACGCCTCCAATAGTCCTTGGAAAAATATTCTTTAAAAAAATCAACGCCTTTGTTAGACCTTCAAAAAGTAATCTTTAAAAAATCCACGTCTTGCTTCTTCGTCTTCACTTAAAAACATATTTACACAAAAATCCCACACTTGTGGGTCCTTTTTAAAATCCCATGCTCTGTGAACTTATGAAACACAAACGTTGTTTGTTATTCTTGCCCAGCGGCTATAAAAAGTTTAAGCGTTTTATTTTCTTCTTCTGCTTCTTTGGTCATTCATTAGTCAGAAAAAAATTAAACCCCGTGCAACGACGTTTATATTTTCATGTTCACAATTTCCAATGTCATAATTCTCAGTTGTTCAGTTTAACTGGGCGATGTTTCATCTTTTCAACAATAATAACAACAAAAATCGGCGTATGTGTGTCCCCACTCAGAACCAGTGACTAAAGATAGAGATTCAGTTTTTCATCATCATTCATCAGCATTATTGGAGACTGGAGCTGAATGCCTGATGCTGCTGCTGTTGTTGCATTTATTGCCTGGCCAAGTTTTTATTATTGCCTTTGTTGTTGTTTTTATTATTGCTATTGGGGTTTTTTGCTTTTTTTGTTTCGATATTCAGAAAAAAATAACACATCAACATTTTAATTCGCATTTATTTTCCCACGCTTGCATATCCGTACTTTGAGCTTTATTTAGAAAGACGTAAACAAATCTTGTCCAGCATACACATGAGGTTCGATGATGTGGTTGTTGTCGTTGTTGTTGTTCGTTTGAAGCCACCACACACACACAACCAGGCAAACCAATCAAACATCACTAAACACTAAAATGACTAAACGTTGAGTGTGCCACTCTCCAATGTTGTCTACAAAAAAATATATGAACATTTGTTTTGAATGAGCAGTCAAATAGGCTAGTCGAAATGAAATACACTGGGGGTCAATTATATAGGGTAGACAATATATTTGTCCTGGTGATCTCCAAGACAAAGATTTGATAAAGAATATTTTGGGAATGACCATCAGAGGCGTGGATTTTTAAAAGAATATTTTTTCGAGGTCTATAAAGGTCGTGGATTTTTAAAAGAATATTTTTTCTAGGTCTATAAAAGGCGTGAATTTTTAAATGAATATTTTTTGTTGTCTATGAAAGGCGTGGGGGTGGCGTAGGGGATGATAGATACCAAGCAACGGCTCCGATTGGCTTTAACATGGCGAAGTCCAGGCTTATCTTGGTCCCTCTTTCATCTCAATTGTGGGCACTGACCTCCCCGTGGTGCCACCTGGGATAGCTTTTTTCATCGCCCGATGAAATAGTGAGCCATAAGAACTATAAAAAATGGATTGAGACGTCGGGTTAGTTACCCACACTCGGAAAACCGAACCTACTATGAAAAAGCAAAGAAAAAGAAAACCAAACCCACCTAATGTTGACGACCCCCGCAAACGTAAAACAGGACCACAATCTGCGAACCTGCACTCTGAAATGTGGGCACGTTGTACAGATCTGGCGCAGTGTTCTCTTTGGCGGATGTACTCAAGAAGTACAATGCCGATATTATTGCCTTACAGGAAATGCGATGGAAAGGGACTGGCGTAAGTAAATCAGATGATTACGCCCTGTATTATAGCTGCCATGAAAGGAGACGTGAATTTGGTTGCGGATTTATGGTTAACAGGAGAATAAAAGATCTCATCTCCACATTCACTCCAGTAGATGAGTGAATTGCTATAATCCGTATAAAAGCGAAGTTCTTCTACATCAGTCTCATTTGCGCCCATGCTCCGACCGAAGATAAAGATGAACAGAACAAAGACATATTTTACTAGCGCCTAGAAGCAGCATATGACCGTTGCCTTGGTCATATCATTAAAATTCTGCTAGGAGATTTTAATGCAAAAATCGGAAGGGAAAATATCTTTGGCCCTAACGTCGGAAAATTCAGCCTCCATGAAGAGACATCTGACAATGGCATGAGGTTGATTGACTTCGCGGCAGCAAAAAACATTGCCATGTACACAAGGCCATTTGGGTTTCCCCTGATCGAACAACGAGAAATCAAATCGATCACGTTGTGATAAAAACGGAATGCATTCATCCAGTGTTTTAGACGTCCGATCGATCCGAGGAGCGAATGTCGATTCGGATCACTACCTTGTGGCAGCCAAGGTACGCACCCGTCTTAATGTAACAGCAAAGGTGCGATCTAATGTAACACGGAAATTTGACGTCGAAAAGCTGCAAACACAAAAGATAGCAGAATCATACTCCGCTCAACTTACCCAACTGTTTGACGAAAGCACCCCTTGTCCCGATAATAATATATACAGTGGCAGAGAATCGCCCACTTCATACAAACTGCAGCAAAAACAACACTTGGGTACCAAAGACCACCATCAAGAAATCCGTGGTACGATCAGGAGTGTCGTAATGCTACTGATATGAAAATCTGTCCGCAGGGATGCCCTACCCCGCGGACAGTAGCAACATACGTATTTTCAGAAAAAGAAGAAAAAACAAGAAAAACGTGAGCAAATCGAGATGTGCACGAGTCAGAATGAAGTCCGAAAATTCTACCAACGGGTAAAACACAAAACCGAAGGCTTTGGTGCAGGCACATCCTCCTGTAGAGATGAAAAAGGAAACCTGGTGACAGCTAAAGACAGCGTGCTGAGGATCTGGAAGGAGGACACCCCAGAACCAATAATGGATGACGGTTTAGAGTGTATACCACCTAGCCAAGATGAGGTCAGAATAGCAATCAATCGGCTGAAGAATAATAAAGCAGCAGGTGCCGATGGGTTACAAACCGAACTATTCAAGACTGGTGGTCAGATGCTGGTAAAGAGCATGCACCAGCTAATTAGTAAAATTTGGCTAGAAGAATGCATGCCCAATGATTGGAACCTCAGCCTCCTTTGTCCCGTGCACAAAAAAAGGAGACAATACGATATGTGCCAACTATAGAGGAATAAGTCTTCTTCCTATCGCATATAAGGTGCTATCCAGCGTACTGTGTGAACGACTGAAGCCAATGGTCAATGACATTATTGGACCATACCAATGCGGCTTCAGACCTGGCAAATGCACCATTGACCAGATTTTCACTCTTCTCCAAATCCTGGAAAACCCCACGAAAAACACATCGACACATACCTCCGCATTCGACAGCCCTTTCCGTTCAGAGGAGCATAAAGCCATGTCTGCGTTTGGCATTCCTGCGAAATTAATTCGGCTATGCAGGATAACTTTAACTGGCACAAGATCAGCAGTTGAAGTCGGAAAGGACCTCTCGGAGCCCTTTAATACCGAACGAGGATTCAGACAAGGTGACAGTTTGTCGTGTGAGCTATTTAACATCCTGCTGGAAAAGGTCATACGAGAGGCAAAAATGAACAGAAATGACACTCTGTACACCAAAGAAAACATGTTACTCGCCTACGCAGATGACATCGATATAATGGGCCGAACATTGCGAGCGGTAACAGCCACCTTTGAACAAATTGAAAAGGAGTCTTCCAAAGTGGGTCCTGCAGTAAACGGCAAGAAGACCAAGCTGATGGTATCAACGCGTAAGACGTCCAGTAGACTCGGACCAACTGTGGAACTTGAGAACTACATCTTTGAGGTAGTTAAAGTTTTTATATACCTTGGTACCGCGATAAACAAAACGAATGACATCAGTTTTGAAATTCGGAGAAGGATATTGATGACCAAAAGATGCTACTATATGTGCTGAGCAAACAACTCAAAAGCAAGGCCACCTCCCGCCAGACCAAACTCACACTCTACATGACGCTGATACTACCCGTGCTGTTATATGGATCTGAAGCATGGTTACTTGAGCAAGCAGATGATGCAGTTCTTGGAGTGTTTGAGAGAAAAAATCTCCGAAAGATTTATGGACTGATCTGCGTTGACGGTGAATATCGCCGTCGAATAAACCATGAGTTGTACCAGCTTTTCTCGGTCATCGATATTGTTAAACGTAATGAGCTGCAGCAGTGACTACGTTGGCTAGGTCATTTTGTGAGAATGGATGAAGATGTCCCAGCCCAGAGGGCATAAAAAAACGAACCAGCTGATGGTTCACACAGAAGGGGAAGGCCACGAAGAAAATGGAAAGACCAAGTGGAAGACAACATTGCCGAATAGGGTCTTTCAAATTGAAAAATACTGCGCAAAAGACCGACGCGCCTGGAAATCTTTCTTAACCTCGACTTATGGAACGAAAGTTCTGTCACAAGCTAGCTAAATAAAAACAAAAATAAATTGATGGCGTGGATTTAAAAAAAATATATTTTTTCTAGGTCTATTAGAGACGTAGGTTTTTAAAAGAATATTTTTTCTAGTTCTATAAGAATATTTTTTATACCCTTCACTACACTGTGGTACAGGGTATTATTTCTTTGTGCATATGTTTGTAACAGGCAAGAATAATCGCGATAGACCCATAGTTCCTTTTGAGAATATGCATAGAATCACTTTCTGAGTCGATTTATGCATGTCCGTCCGTCTGTTGATGTTAAATTGTAAACAAAGTACAGGTCGCATTTTTGATCCGATTTGGATGAAATTTGGCACAGCTCACTTATTTGATCCAAGGACGAACCCTATTGAAATTGGGAAAATCGGTTCAGATTTAGATATAGCTCGCATATATATTTTCCTCCGATTTAAGGTAAATGGTGTCCAAATTCCCTATACATCTTTCGATTTGCATGAAATTTGCCACAGAGTACTAAACTAGGTACAGAATGATGTGTGCGAGAAAATCGGTTTAGATTTAGATATAGCTCCCATATATAGTTTCGTCCGATTTACGGTAAATGGTGCACAAAAGTCCCTGAAAATCATTGGATTTGCACAATTTTGGCATATCGTATCGAATTAAGTCTCGAATGTTATGTGCTAAGTTTCGTGAAAATCGGTTCAGATTTATATACAGCTTCCATATATAGTTTTGTCCGATTCTATGTAAATGGTGGACCAAAGTCCCTTAAAATCATTCGAATTTTGGCATAGCGTATTGAATTAAGTCTAGAATGATTTGTACACCTCCTATATATATTTTCGTACGGTTTTAAAGTAAATTGTGCACTAAAAATCCATAACTAGGCCGATTGACACAACGTACTCTCTTGCGGTAATCTCTTGCGGTCTGCTTGAAATCGGTTCAGATATAGATATATCATAGCTTCCATATATAATTTTGACTTATTTATGTTAATTGTTCACCAAATAATCAATGGGTGTCTGATTGAGATTAAATTTTAAACAGTGCAGCATACCGAATAGTGTATGTCAAGTTTGCTTTAAACCGATTTACACAAATCTGTCCCACTGTGCGCAAACGATTTTAAACTTACCCAAATGAAATGAAATTTAGCATTGGTTCCAGAAAGACATAAAAATCACATTTTAAGTTCGTTCAATTTCATGTCAAAATTCCTTCAAAAAGGCGACGTCTTTTCGGATACATATGTAGAATATACCCAAAGTGGTGAAGGACATCATATAGTCGGCCCAGTCCGACTTTACTACTTTTCTTACTGGTTCTAAATTTTTAAATAAATATTTTTTCTAGGTTTATTAGAGGCTTGGATTGTTAAAAAAAATTGTTTCTATGTCTATTAGAGAGGTGGACTTAAAAACAAAATCGAAGCTTCATAGAGGTGTGGGTTTTAAAAAAAATATTTTTGAAGATTCAAAGAAGTGTGGGGTTTTTAAAAAATATTTTTTCAAGATTCATCATAGGCTTGAATTTTTAAAAAATATTTGTTTTCAAGGTAAATTTTTTAATGAATATTTTCTCGAGGATTATTGTTGGCGTGGACTTGTTAAAGAATATTAAATATAAATAAATATTATATTGAAGGGCTATTAGAAGCGGGTATTTTTAAAGAAATATTTTATCAATGGCTATTAGCGGTGTGCATAAACGAATATTTGTTTCAGTGACCATCGGAGGTTTTGTATTTTATAAAATAAATATTTTTCAGGGACCATCTTTATTATTTTCCATTTTTAATTTAATTTTTTTATTTAATTTTAATATTTTTTTCATTATTTTTTTATTGACTTATTTAAATGTTTTTCAGTGTATTTGTTAGCATTAATATTCAGAAAAAAAATATTCCCACTCTATATGTCGTAGGTGTATTCAAATACTGGCGGCATCAAACAGCTGGCTAGCGTTTGGTTTGTTTTCAATTAGTTTTCGGGGGAGATTTTTCTTCTGCACACAACCCGTTTTATTAACCCGGTCTCTCCCTCTTAGAGCTTCTAAGAAACAAACTTGGATTGAAAATTTGTGGTTGACTTAAACAAAAAAATGAATGACACAAATGTACACACATATAAACATAATTTCACATACAAACAACGATTGGTCAGACTCTCATAGTTAACAAATAAATATAAATTGATTTGTTAGCAAATTTTCAACAATAACAATAACGCTTGGCTGTATTCTGTGGCTAAGCGGCTTTGTGGCGTAGCTTCTCTATGGCGGGTGAGTTGGGTAATAACAACAACAAACTAATTTTATTTGCTTGCAAATTATATAGAATTTAGGAAAACAAACAAATAGTTATTTGGGTTTTAATGTGTATGTGTATATGTATGTATGTACGTTTATTGATGTTTATTGTATGTTTGTTGTTAAATACCTATTTGGGTTTTTGTTAACCATCAGAAGGAGTTAAATGTTAATGATTACTTGGCCTTTTGTGTTAAATAGCCAATTTATTTCCTTCCATCTTCTTTTATGTCTGTCTTTCTGTCTGTCGGTGTGTGTGCGGTTTAAAGACATTTACTAGCATCCACATCAAGGTAGTTGAATGGCCGAACATTTATTGTAAAAATGTTGCCATTCTTGTAGTTGGCCATTACCATTTATCCCCCACCCCTCGTCGCAGCTACCGATCTTGCAATGGCAATAAGTATTTTGACATATATGTCCCGTTTTAATTAAGTCTGTTTTACTCTTTATTACCCCACCACAGGTTGACCATTTAGCTGTTTTTTCTTTTATCTACACTTTATCTTATGCATTGAAATGTTTATGACTTCTCTATATATAGTTTGTGTGTGTTTGTTTGTGTGCATTAAAATGTTTTTTTTTTCAACAAAAATTAGCAATTTCAAAGAATATTGCTACAACGCATTTTAAAACATTTAAGTGCAATACAACATTTAACAACTTGGTTTTGTGGTTAGTTTTAGCCCCCTTTCCGAACGTTGTGTGTTTGCAGTTGCCATTGTTGATTTGTTTGTTTTAATGTTTTACAGGTTTGTTTCTTAAGTCTTTTGTAATTGATGTATTTCTTCAATTTATGTTTATTTCTAAAGTCTTTTGCAAAATAAAAAAATATTTTTTGTAGTGAAACATAGATCCAGCTGGGTTCATCACTAGCATTATTAATTATTGACTTCATAAAATAATTTAAGGGGACCCCTCATTCTCGGGGTAAACATTTTTGATTTAATTCGAATCTACACTAATTCAAGAATGTCCCTACAAAATTTCAAGTGAAAATCTCAAGAACTCTTGAAGATATAGCCGATTTATTGTGTCAGTATCAAGTGACGGCAAGAGGGATTCTCAAACTTTAAACGCATTTTTCTCGAATTAGTGTTTTACGAATGGCGGGCACGATAACTCAAAAACTAATAATACAATCAGTTCCAAATTTTTTTCTAACACCGTTGGAATTTTCGGATTCCGATGTTCCAGTGAGGAGTTATCATGCCCGCCATCAAAAATAAGGACTTTTCTTTAATTACAAAAAACAACAACAAAAATTTTTTGTAAATTATTTTTCTTCTTTTTAAATCTTAAAATATATATGTGCAAAGTTACAAATCTTAACAAGCATTGGTATTGATTTACCAGCCCATTGAAAATCTTAAAAATAAAAAATGGAGAATTGGGGGTTCCCTTAATATTTTACAGGTTTGTTTCTTAAGTCTTTTGTAATACGAAATACATCAATTTATGTTTTTTTCTTAAGTCTTTTGTAAAAATATATTTTTTATTTTAATGAAACATAGATCCAGCAGGGTTCATCACTAGAATTATTATTTATTGACCCCATAAAAATTTAACTCCAAAATTCTTTTTTAAAGAATAGTTTTTCAAGGTTCAACAGAGGCGTGGATTTTTTAAAAAATAGTTTTTCAAGGTTCGACAGAGACGTGGATTTTTTAAAGAATAGTTTTTCAAGGTTCGAAAGTTTTTTTGAATTAAAAAATCTAAATATGGATTTTTTTAAAGAATCGTTTTTCAAGGATCGACAGAGGCGTGGATTTTTTAAAGAATCGTTTTTCAGGTTCGACAGAGGCGTGGATTTTTTAAAGACTCGTTTTTCATGGTTCGACAGAGGCGTGTATTTTTTAAATAATATTTTTCAAGCAAAGAGGCGTGGATTTTTTAAAGATTATTTTTTCAAGCAAAGAGGCGTAGATTTTTTAAAGAATTTTTTTCAAAGCCCAAAAGAGGCGTGGATTTTTTTTAAAGAATTTTTTTCAAAGCCCAAAAGAGGCGTGGATTTTTTTTAAAGAATATTTTTTCAAAGCCCAAAAGACTCGTGGATTTTTTTTAAAGAATATTTTTTCAAAAACCGAAGAGGCGTGGATTTTTTTTAAAGAATATTTTTTAAAGCCCAAAAGAGGCATGGATTTTTTTAAAGAATATTTTTTCAAAAACCGAAGAGGCGTGGATTTTTTTTAAGAATATTTTTTCAAAGTCCAAAAGAGGCGTGGATTTTTTTAAAGAATATTTTTTCAAAAACCGAAGAGGCGTGGATTTTTTTAAATAATATTTTTTAAAGCCCAAAAGAGGCGTGGATTTTTTTTAAAGAATATTTTTTAAAGCCCAAAAGAGGCGTGGATTTTTTTAAAGAATATTTTTTCAAGCAAAGAGGCGTGGATTTTTAAAGAAAATTTTTTCAAGCAAAGAGGCGTGGATTTTTTAAAGAATATTTTTTCAAGCAAAGAGGCGTGGATTTTTAAAGAATATTTTTTCAAAGCCCAAAAGAGGCGTGGATTTCTTAAAGAATATTTTTTCAAAGCCCAAAAGAGGCGCGGATTTCTTAAAGAATATTTTTTCAACGTCCAAATGAGGCGCGTATTTCTTAAAGAATATTTTTTCAACGTCCAAATGAGGCGCGGATTTCTTAAAGAATATTTTTTCGGAGCCCAAAAGAGGTGTGGATTTCTTAAAGATTATTTTTTCAGAGCCCAAAAGAGGTGCGGATTTCTTAAAGAATATTTATTCTAAGCCCAAAAGAGGTGCGGATTTCTTAAAGAATATTTATTCTAAGCCCAAAAGAGCCATGGATTTCTTACAGAATATTTTTTTTAAACCCAAAAGAGGCGCGGATTTCTTAAAAAATATTTTTTTCAAGGCCAAAAAGAGGCGTGGATTTTTTAAGACTATTTTTTTAAGGCCCAAAATACGCGTGGATTTCTTAAACAATATTTTTTCAAGCACCCAGAAGAGGCGTGGATTTTTTAAGAATATTTTTTCAAAGCCAAAAAGAGGCGTGGATTTCTTAAAGAAAATTTGTTCAAAGTCCAAATGAGGCGTGGATTTCTTAAAGAATATTTTTTCAAAGCCCAAAATAGGTGCGGATTTCTCAAAGAATATTTTTCAAAGCCCAAAAGAGGCGTGGATTTCTTAAAGAATATTTTTTCAAAGCCCAAAATAGGTGCGGATTTCTCAAAGAATATTTTTCAAAGCCCAAAAGAGGCGTGGATTTCTTAAAGAATATTTTTTCAAGGCCCAAATATGGATTTTGTAAAGAATATTTTTTCAAGGCCCAAAATAGGCGTGGATTTCCAAATGATATTTTTTCAAGGCCCAAAATAGGCATGGATTTCCAAAAGATATTTTTTCAAGGCCCAAAATAGGCGTGGATTTCCAAAGGATATTTTTTCAAGACCCAAAAGAGGATATTTTTTCAAGGCCCAAAATAGGCGTGGGTTTCCAAAGGATATTTATTCAAGGCCCAAAATAGGCGTGGATTTCCAAAGGATATTTTTTCAAGGCCCAAAATAGGCGTGGGTTTCCAAAGGATATTTATTCAAGGCCCAAAATAGGCGTGGATTTCCAAAGGATATTTTTTCAAGGCCCAAAATAGGCGTGGGTTTCCAAAGGATATTTTTTCAAGGTTTAAAAGAGGCGTGGATTTCCAAAGGATATTTTTTCAAGGATTATATGAGGAATTGGTTAAGGATTGGTTAAGGTATATTTTTCAAGGATTATTTGAGGTGTGGATTGGTTAAGGAATATTTTTTCAAGTATTAGTTAAGGCGTGGATTGGTTTTGGAATATTTTTTCAAGGATTATTTGAGGCTTAAATTTTTTAAAGAATATTTTTTCTAGGAATATTTGAGGCGTGGATTGTTTAAGGACTATTTTTTCAAGGTTTATTTTTTGAAATTTTGAAATTTTGCACGAACATTGTTATTGATCATATGATATTTAGTATTTCAAATGGAGTATATTAGTCTATTTTAAGTATAGTTCCATATAAATTGCCCCCATTTAAAGCATATTGAAGTGTGTAGTCGCATTATTTATCCGAAATGGCTGACATTCCCGGATCTCGGGGTGTGGTTAACATCTCTGTAAAAATTTTTGAATGTGTCCATGTTTTGAGATAGCACCCATATAATATTGCCGTCTTATTTTCAGTATTATTAAAGGGCTTTGTTGTATTTAATTCTACCGAAGTGGCTTTAATATGGCATTCCGGGTTTTTACAGTACGAACACCATCTTTACCGTTTTGACATTACCTTCATATAAATTTCCACACCCATTTTTGGTACTACTAACTTTTTTGTCACATTTTCCCATCGAAGTGGCTGCATATTTGCTTTCTCGGCTTTTGGAGAGAGAAAAATCTATGTTTGTAGAAAATTGCCGATATGGGTCCATTTCAGATTCGCGAATAGTGAATAAAAAATATTGCGGAAATTGTCTCATATGGGGTCATGTTATGACATAAAAGCTTAAATATAGCCATATATTGCTAATAACCCCCTTATCCTTTGTTAAAAAATATTTCAAAAATATTGAAAACGTTTTTTTTTTGTTAACAAAAACATAAACCTAACAAAAATCTAACGTTTGAGTAACACAAACTTAATTTTTTTAAGGAATATTTGTTAGTCACCTTGACCTTTTTCCCAAATATCTGTAGAAAATTCCACAAATACGCCAAAATTTTTAATTCTCCATGTTTACCAACTATTGAGAATGCCTCTTCCACTACATACTTTACATCTATCTAGGCAAGGTCATGCGACACCATTGCAGGAAGGAAAGTTCCGACGAAAAAAAGAAATCGAAATTAATTATAGCCTGTCAAGATTTAATATCTTTAAAATTTGTTCATTTACAACAGCCGAACGAAAGAACGACCACGTCGTGTTAAATCACAATATAACATTTTACACAGGCTTAGCGTTTTTTTTTTTTTTTTTTTTTTGCGTGGAAAATAAACATTGCTCCCGCCCAAACGACCGTGGGTAACGTTGACCAACTTTTCTATCGCACTTATCAGCTAATGTTTGGAGAGTGTGGGGTTGAATAGACGACGCATCTCTGCAACTTGCCGCATAACTTGCAAATAAGAATTATGCGATCAAGACCAGAAGCAGCACCAGCAGCAGCGTTGGACAGGAAAAGTGCAGTGAAAGTTTTCATCGTGTTTAGAAAAGTTTTAGCATATTTTTCTTCTTGTTGTTGATGTGTGTGTGTTTTTTTTTCTAGAAATTAGATGAAAATCATCGATTAAATCGGTATTTGTGTGTGAGCAAAGTGAAACCTCGATCAATGGACATTAGCAATTTATGGTCGTAAAGTTATTAAAAGATCAAATGAGAAGAAGGGGGAAAGAAAACACACATTGAGAATTATTTATAGTTTTTGTTCTACATTCAAGTGACACACAAATTTTTTGCATACAACATTCTAAGAGAGAAAATGTGAAAATGCAAATTACTTGCTCACATATAACATAATTTATCTTTATAAAGACCACCAATCAGAGCCTGAACCTCAAAAATAATTTATGAGGATTATTTAATATATTTCTGGCATAATTTTAGAGAAGCAAATAATTTTATTGGTTTTCAAAATATTAGGTTGGGAAAAAAGAAATCCATTATTTTTATATGAACTATTGGACTTTACTTATTCGGAATGTCCTATTTGGGCCAAATATGCACCGTTCTGTTGTATGATTGGTTGCCATGTTAAAGGTAACTTCATAATGCCTCTCTCATATAAGTCTTGCTCTCTATTTGTAAAAAACTCTAGTAGTCGATTTTCACAATCCGCCCTAGATATCAATTTTTAATAATTAAAGAAATTTTCCAATGCAAGAAAAAGATGAATCGTTTGGTGCCAAGTCAGGACTGTATGCCGGATGCATTAAAACTTTCCAACCATGCTCAGGAAGTTTCTGGCGAATCACTATAGATGTGTGTTGCTACGCGTCTCCTTATCGTTTGGTGCCAAGTCCGGACTGTATGCCGGATGGAAGTTTCTGGCGAGTCACTATAGATGTGTGTGGCTAAGCGTTGTCCTGGTGGAACATGACGTTTCTGGTCAATTGTGGTCCAGCGGAAAATAGTGATCAGAATTTAGCGTTTGGGCATATGAAAGCAACCCATAATAAGTAATCCCTTTCCAGTCCCACCAAATGCATATCAGAACTTTCCTGTGGCCAGTTTGAGGTGCTTCACCGCTTTTTGACCACGATCGTTTTCGCACAGGGTTAAGAAATGCCAAAGCTTCGCAGATGGAAATTCGATCGACCATATTTTTTTCTATTTACTGATGTGACAACCAAATATCGAGCTTGGTTTTGAATCCAGCTTTGTATAAATGGTTTAAAAGAGTTTTATGGTCGATTTTTAGCTCCTGGGCGGTGTTACGACTGCTAACAGGTCGGTCAACTTCAATCATTTCTCCGATTTTATCGACATTTTCGACGACCGGCTTAATGGATTTCTTTTTCCCCAACCTAATATTCTCCAGGTTGCTGTATAAACTATGCCACAAAATTTCTTATGGAAATGAACGGCTTTTTTAACCCTTTCAGTGTCAAAAAATTTTTTGTCGGAATAAAAATCTAAAATTTTGTACTTAAAATCATATGAAGGCACAGAGTTTAGAAAAAAAGCAATTCTTATTTTTACCCTCGGACAGTTTTGTCTGTCTTTCAGCAAAAACAAAGACATCAATTGTAACGGTACATAGGATAACCAAAAAATTGCAAAGGAATTTTAAATGTCGAATATATTCGGCAAAAACACTGAAAGGGTTAAGAACCCAGAAAGGCAAATTCACCATTGGTCAGGTTTTGAGATATGATGTAATGAATTATTTGCTGGTAACTCTAAAGTTATTTGTTTGAGGCAAATTATTTTGAAATGAAAAATCTTTCGAAAAAGCAATTTAAACCAGTAAGGAAAGTAGTAAAGTCGGACTGGGCCGACTATATTATATCCTTCACCACATTGAGTATTCGAAAGAAAATTGACATGAAATTGAACGAAATATATTTTAAAATTTTGGCGCAACATTTACCTTAAGTAGGACGAAAATACATATGGGAGGTATATCTAAATCTGAACCGATTTTCACAGAACTTAGCACACATCAATATAGACTCAATTCAGTACGCTATGCCAAATTTCGTGCATATTGCAAGATATTTAGGGAACTTGGCGCATCATTAACCTTTAATCGGACGAAAATATATATGTGAGTTATATCTAAATCTGAACCGATTTCTACGAAACTTAGCACTCATCATTCTAAACTTAAATCAATACGCTGTGCCCTTTTTCAGCATTTTGAAAGTTTTAGCTGAATTTTAGGTACCGTTAAATGGTATCTATACCAAAATGTGGTCCTGTATTGACACATTTCTATGAAAAAGTTTTCAATGGGACATGCATTTTTATGTGGGGGCTGTGACAAAATATGGACCAACATAGAAACACGGTATGACAAATTCAAACCACTTCATTGGGAAAATGCGGTTAATATTTTTATATGATAAGATATTAAGCGCATTTAATTGATAACATTTGGTAAGAATATTGACATCGACTGAGAACCTAAAATATAAAATTACAGCTTCTTCGGTTGAAAAAAATGTATCCGAATGTATCCACCGAATAATGGGGGTCGGAAACATATTTTTATTTTATTTATTTATTTTGATATGGACCTTTTCTACCCAATGAGAAGCCAAAATATAAAATAACAGCCCATTTGTTTGAAAAGTCGTATCCGAAACTCCTCAAAAGTTTCGAAATTCGGGAGGTATCGTTAAGTGGGAGCTACCCTTTGCTCACAAAAAATACAAAAATACAAAATTTTGGGAACTATACCAAACTGAAAAACGGTGCGATAATGGAGAAGTAGGAAGAATTGGCATCTAATATGAAATGAACTTATTTGGCGCCACCGATCTTTTAAAATAATCTTTAAAAAATCCTCGTCACAAACAGTTAATGAAAAAGGCCCTGAAAAATATTCTTCAAAAAAAGCACGCCTCTTAAAGGTCCTGAAAATATTCTTCAAAAAAGCACGCCTCTTAAAGGCCCTGAAAAATATTCTTTAAAAAAAGCACGCCTCTCTTTAAAATATGCACGCCCCAACAATGCTGATAATTTTGATAGGAAGATTTGACACCCAAAAATAACTCAAAATATAAAATTGGGGTCAATACTATTGAAAACGTCGTATAAAATACCGAATACTGGGGATGTAGTTATATGGGGCTACCCTAAAACTTGGTTCAATATTGATTGGTTGGAATATAAAACGAAAGTTCATTTAAGGGAACCCCACCCATTCTCGATTTTAATTTTTCAAGATTTTCAATGGGCTGGTAAATCAATACCAATGCTTGTTAAGGTTTGTAACTTTGCACGTATATAATTGAAGATTAAAAAGAGAAGAAAAATAATTTACAAAAAAATGTTGTTATTGCTTTGTTGTTGTTTTTTGTAATTAAAGAAAAGTCCTTATTTTTGATGGCGGGCATGATAACTCCTCACTGGAACATCGGAATCCGAAAATTCCAACGGCGTTAGAAAGAGTACATGTCTGGGTCTCGTATGAACTAGGATTATTGACTTCGCTCTAAAATTAACAAAATGGCGGACCTTTGAAAAAAATATTTTTGGAAAATCGCCGATTTTGGACCAAAAACCAATTTAAAAAATGAGGAAGATCTTCACCGATTGGCTTTATCCTGGTTCATACGAGAGCTATACACTCACAGAGAAACGTGTAAAAATTTGGAATCGATTGGGTTATTAGCTTTTGAGTTATCGTGCCCGCCATTCGCAAAAGAGAAAATCGCGTTTAAAGTTTGAGAAGCCCTTTAGCCGTCACTTGATGCTGACACAATAAATCGGCTATATCTTCAAGAGTTCTTGAGATTTTCACTTGAAATTTTGTAGGGACGTTCTTTAATTAGTGTAGATTCGAATTATATCAACAAAAATTTTGACCCCGAGAATTGGGGGGTCCCCTTAATGGAAAAACTTGCCCAAATTCCCCAAAAATACGAAGTTAATTTTATAAGCCTGGTATTTTTCCATAAATCGTCCCATCGACACAATGGCCCAACCTTATAGCTATTTTTTTCAATGAAACCTAAACAGACACAGTTGAAAACAATACATTTATGTTGTCTATGAACTACTCTGCTATTTTTGTTTACTTAAAGACTGTGTCTACTTTAAGACCAAAACTCAAAAAGGAGCGCCCATAATTACAGGGTATCGGCTGGCAGTGGTTATTATTTGAAACTCAAAAAAAAAAAAACTTGCAACAAACTTATGGCAGAGAAATAGCATTTGTTTTGAAATACATAACTCAGTTATGAACAATTTTTTTATTTATTTTTATTTTTGTTTACTTTCAGATACAACAGCTGGTTGTTGTCCATTCAATGGATACGTCAAATTCTCAATAAACTTGAACTTTAATCGAAACGTGAATTAAACACCAACTGCATGAAATCATTTTCAATGTGTATGCAAAATTCTGCTACAATTCAACAAAATTGGTATCGACTTTGAGATATTTTCTTTTGGATACGAATTTTTGTTTAAATAAATATAAGTTGGTAAGTAAATGCCACAGACCACACATATAAAGAAAGTTAAAAATTGAACTTGTAGTTATTATTTAAAGTAAGGACTATCCGTATCCTTGAAACTATTCTTTACAAAATCGATGAAAAAATATTTTTTAAAAAATCCTATGCCCCGAAAGACCTTAACAAAATATTCTTTAAAGAAACCATGCCTCTTATAGCACTAGTCTTTAAAAACTCTACGTCTCAAATAGAACTTAAAAATATCCCTCAAACAAATCTACACCTCAAATAGAACGTAAAAATATTCCTTAAACCCATCTACGCCTCAAATAGACCTTGAAAAAATGTTCTTTAAAAAAATCTACGCCTCTAATAGACCTTGAAAATATTCACCTCTTTTGTTGGTCCTTGAAAAAATATTCTTTGAAAAATTCACGCCTTCAATGGCATTTGAAAAAATCTTGTTGAAAAATCCACGCCTCCAATAGCCTTTGAAAAAATATTCTTTAAACCAGTAAGGAAAGTAGTAAAGTCGGATGGGGCCGACTATGTGATACCCTTCACCACTATGGGTATATTAAACAGGACTATTAATATGAAATTGGATGAACTAAAATTTGTCATATTTATCTAAATGTGAATGGACTTGTCATGTCATTCGTTTGTTACAATGGGACAAACGTATTTAAATCGACTTCAAACAAATATCACTAGGACATCCTTAGGGCTATGTATGTACTTCTAGAACTACGTAACTACGTTATTTTACGTTCAATTTGGATGTTGTGCAAAATGTCATGTCAATCTGACAAACATGAGGAGTTTGATGCACCATTTACTTGAAATCGGACGAAAATATATATGGATGCTATATCCAAATATGTACCGATTTCAATGAAACAGGTAATACTAATTTCAGTGCGTTTTGTTCCTATAAGCCACATATTGGTTCATTGGTACGTCAATTACTTAAAATTTATCGATAGTATATAAGGGAGCTATATATAAAACTCAACCGATTTTTACGAAACTTGATACACATCATTGTGGACTAAATTCAGTACGATATGCAATATAAGAACTTTGATACATTATATATATATATATATATATAGATCTGAACCGATTTTCACGAAACTCAGCACACATCATTCCAGACCCAATTCAGTATGATTTCGAGAAAATCGAAAATATATAGGTGAATTGGTGCACCATTAACATTAAATCAGACGAAAATATATATGGGAGCTATATCTTCAACTCAACCGACTTTCACGAAACTTGGCAGACATCACTCTAGGCTCAATTCAGTACGTAATGCCAAATTTCGTGCAAATCGAAAGATATATAGGGACTTTAGTACACCATTTACATAAAATCGGACGAAAATATATATGGGAGCTATATCTATATATAGGGACTTTGGTGCACCATTTGCATAAAATCAGACGAAACTATATATGGGAGCTATATCTAAATCTGGACCGATTTTCACGAAACATTGCGGACATCACACTAGGCTCAATTCAGTACGTTATGCCGAATTTCGTGCAAATCGAAAGATATATAGGGACTTTGATGCACCATTTGCGTAAAATCGGACGAAACTATATATGGAAGCTATATCTAAATCTGAACCGATTTTCACGAAACTTAGCACACATCATTCTGGACCGAATTCGGTAAGCTATACCAAATTTCGTGCAAATCAAATGATTTTCAGGGACTTTGGTACCCCATTTACATTAAATCGAATGAAACTATATATGGGAGCTATATCTAAATCTGAACCGATTTTTTCCAATTTCAATAGGGTTTGTCCTTGGGCCAAATAAGTGACATTTGCCAAATTTCATCCAAATCGGATCATAAATGCGACCTGTATTTTTGTGAACAAAGTACAGGTCGCATTTATGAATTTGGATGATGATTTGGCAAATGTCAATTATTTGGATGGACGGACAGACAGACAGACAGACATGCCTAAATCGACTCAGAAAGTTATTCTATGCATATTCTCAAAAGAAACCATCTCGATTATTTTTGCCTGTTACAAACATATGCACAAATACATAATACCCTGTACCACAGTGTGGTGAAGGGTATAAATATTCAATAAAAAATCTACGCCTCTAAAGACCTTAAAAAATATTATACCTCTAATAGAATTTGAAAAAAAATCGACTCCCTGAAAAATATTCTTTAAAAATCCACTACTTCAATAACCCTAAAAAAATATTCTTTAAAAATCCACTACTCCAATAGCCCCAAAAAGATATTCTTTAAAAAATCCACGCCTCCAAAAACCACTAAAAACTACTCTTTAAAAATCCACGCCTCCTTAAAAATGATCTTGCAAAAAATGCCGTGCCTTGAAATAAAATACTTTTTAGAATTCACGCCACTAAAAGGTCCTTAAACTATTCTTTAAAGAATTCACGCCTTAAAAGGCCCTTACAAACATTCTTTTATAAATACATGCCTCAAAGAGGCCCTTAGAAATATTATTTAAAAATTCTGTGCCTCTAAAAGGTCCTTAAGGTGACCCCCCCCCCCCATTCTCGGGGTCAAATTTTTTTTTTGATTTAATTCGAATCAACACTAATTCAAGAATGTCCCTACAAAATTTGAAGTGAAAATCTCAAGAACTCTTGAAAATATAGCCGATTTATTGTGTCAGCATCAAGTGACGGCTAAAGGGTTTCTCAAACTTTAAACGCGTTTTTCTCTGTTGCGAATGGCGGGCACGATAACTCAAAAACTAATAACCCAATCGATTCCAAATTTTTACACGTTTCTCTGTGAGTGTATAGCTATCGTATGAACTAGGATCAATCGGTGAAGATCTTCCTCATTTTTTTAACTTGGTTTTTAGTCAAAAATCGGCGATTTTCCAAAAATATTTTTTTAAAGGTCCGCCGTTTTGTTAATTTTAGAGCGATGTCAATAATCCTAGTTCATACGAGAGTCAGACATGTACTCTTTCTAACACCGTTGGAATTTTCGGATTCCGATGTTCCAGTGAGGAGTTATCATGCCCGCCATCAAAAATAAGGACTTCTCTTTAATTACAAAAAACAACAACAAAACCATTACAAAATTTTTTTTGTAAATTATTTTTCTTCTCTTTTAAATCTTCAAATATATATGTGCAATGTTACAAACCTTAACAAGCATTGGTACTGATTTACCAGCCCATTGAAAATCTTGAAAAATTAAAATCGAGAATGGGTGGGGTTCCCTTAAAACATTCTTTACAAATTCTGTGCCACTAAAAGGTCCTTAAAATCATTCTTTAAAAATGCTGTGCCTCTAATAGTACTTCAAAAGTCATTCTTTATGAATCCACTCCTCTGAAAGGTCCTGAAAAAAATCTTTAAAAAATCCACGCCTCTAGTATGGCTGGAAAATATTCTTTAAAAATCCTCTCCTCTAATATGTCTGGAAAAATATTCTTTAAAAAAGCCACGCTTCTAAAAATATTCTTTAAAAAAATCATGCCGTCACGCCTCTTATAGTATCGAAAGTGAAGGACATTATGTTGGGTCCTTAATACAATATTCTGTAAAAATCCACGCTTCGGAGCGCCTTTCGGAAAATTATTCCTATTTTTAGTTGAAATAAAAATAAGATAATTAATTTTTTTTACTATCATTTTATTCCCAACTCAGCAGATTGCATGTTAACTTCAGATGTATCTTCATAAATCTTGGCATAAATTGTTAACGGAAACCATTTTTCTTTTCCAAGCATTATTTGCTGTTGTTGTTGTAGTTTTTTTTTACTTCTAATTCATTCCTGAGGTTTTCAAGATATTTAAAAAAATATTCTTTAACTATTTTGTTGCGGTTGTTGGTGGTGGTTAGGAAGAAATAATGGTCAAATGCCAGCATTCAAGCATCGCAACTGTGGTTCGCACAACAATTTTCTGTGATAATTATATAACTTTTTTTGTGGACTTGCAATGAGGAAGTGAATATTCCTCCACATCTCCTACCCACCGACTCCCGTTCTATTGTTCGTTACTATCTAATTATTAATTTTTTATTTTTTTCAGCTATCTCTTAAAATGTTTATGCAATTTTTCATCTTCTCGTTGTTGTTGTTATTGTCTGGTACTCCATATTTACTTTGTGATTATGTAATTAACATTTTGCTAAAAACAGAACTTTACTAGCGATCCGTATAATTATGAGGGGGGGGGGGGGTTGGAGCAAAGATAGAAGAAATTGTGTTTGGATTCACATAAAAGGTGTGGATATACGACGCATACCCTTGCTTCAGTAGGTCCAATTATGAGATTTTTTCTGAGGTCTATTGTTTAATAGGTAAACCAGCACAAAATACCGCAAAACGCTACTACCTGTTAGGAATGCAATTTTTTGTGGTTATGTGCATGATTTGATGAAGGGTAGGCAGGAAAATGCTAAAAGAGAATGAATTGAAAAAGAAACATTTTGAAGCACCAGCAGAGCGTGAATTTTTTGATATATTAAATAATATTTTTTTCAGGGACCTGCATAGATGTGGATTTTTTAAGGACTACAAGAGGCGTTGATTTTTTAAAGAATATTTTTTCTGGGACCAGCAGATTTAATATTTTTAGATCTCTTATGACAAAACAGTTGTTCCATAAGCCAAGCTTAAAAAAGATTTACAGGCGCGTCGGTCTTGTGTCATATCATCCTATTTGAAAGACCATTTTCCGATATGTTGTCTTATACTTGATCTTTCCATCGGATTCGTGGCATTCTTCTTCTGCGTGAACCATCACTTGGCTCGCTTTTATATGCCTTTTGAGCTGCTGGGGCATCTTCATCCATTCTCACAAGATGGCCTAGCCAACGTAGTCGCTGCTGCTTGATCCGTCTGACTATGTCGATGTCCGAGATGGTAAAGCTAATGATTCATAATTACTTTACTTACTTAGCTGGCTTGTTACAGAACGGTTGTTCCATAAGTCGAGCTTAAAAAAGATTTCCAAGCACGTCGGTCTTGTGCGCAAATCCACCAATTTGGAAGACCACGTTCCAGGATGTTGTTTTCTACTTGGTCTTTCCATCTAATTCGTAACCTTCCCCTTCTACGGGAACCATCAGTAGGCTCGTCTTTATATGTCTTTTGAGCTGGGGCATTCTCATTCATCCGCACAACATGGCCTAGCCACCGTAGTCGCCGCAGCTCAATACGACTGACTATGTCGATGTCCGCGTATAAATGGTAAAGCTCGTGGTTCATTCGACGCCGAAATTCCCCGTCGACGCAGATCGTCCCGTAGATCTTTCGGAGAATTTTTCTTTCAAACACCCCAAGAGCTGCCTCATCTGCTTGCGCAAGTACCCATGCACGGGTAGTATCAGCGTCTTGTAAAGTGTGAGTTTGGTCTGGCGGGAGGTGGCCTTGTTTCTAAACTGCTTACTTAGTCCATAGTAGCATCTGTTGGCCATCACTATCCTTCTCCGAATTTCAAAACTGATGTCATTTGTTTTGTTTATGGCTGTACCATGGTATATAAAATCTTTGACTACCTCGAAGCTGTAGTTCTCAAGTTCCACAGTTGGTCCGAGTCTACTGGACGTCTTGCGCGTTGATACCATCAGCTTGGTCTTCTCGCCGTTTACTGCCAGACCCACTTTGGCAGACTCCTTCTCAATTTGTTCAAAGATGGCTGTTACCGCTCTCAATGTTCGACCCATTATGTCGATGTCGTCGGCGTAGGCTAGTAACATATGCTGTTTGGTGTACAGAGTGCCGTTTCTGTTCACTTTTGCATGACTTTTCAAACAGTGTGTTGAACAGGTCACACGACAAACTGTCAATTTGTCTTAATGCTCGTTCGGTATTGAAGGGCTACCAGCTAAAGTTACCCTGCATATCCGTGTTAAGTTTGCAGGAATGCCAAATGCAGACATGGCATTAAACACCTCTGAACGGATAGGGCTGTCGAATGCGGCTTTATAGTCGACGAATCGGTGGAATGTGTCGATGTGTTTTTCGTGGTGTTTTTTCCCACGATCTGGCTTACAGTGGAAATCTGGTCAATGGTGGATTTGCCAGGCCTGAAGCCGCATTGGTTTGGTCCAAAAATATCATTGACCATTGGATTCAGTCGTTCACACAGCACGCTGGATAGCTCTTTATATGCGATGGGAAGGAGACTTATAGTTGGCACATATCGTCTTGTCTCCTTTTTTGTGCACGGACGCAGGATGCTGAGGTACCAAACATTGGACATTCATTCCTCTAGCCAAATTGTACAAATGACCACCGGTCTTGAATAGTTCGACTGATAATCCATCGTATCCAATAAAGTAGGAGGTACTTTATTGTTCCTCAGCCGAATAATTGCTACTCTGACCTCATCATGGCTAGGTGGTATACACTCTATACCGTCATCTCTTATTGGGTAGGGAATCTTTCCAAATTGCTCCTTCCAGATCCTCGACACGCTGTCTGAATCTGTCACCAGTTTTACATCTTCATCCCTACAGGAGGATGTGCTTGCGCCAAAGCCTTCGGTTTGGTGTTTTACTCGTTGGTAAAATTTCCGGACTTCATTCTGACTCCTATACATCTCGATTTGCTCACGCTCACGTTTTTCTTGTTCTCCTTCCAGATCCTCAACTCGCTTTCTGTATCTGTCACCAGGTTTCCATCTTCATCCCTATAGGAGGATGTGCCTGTACCAAAGCCTTCGGTTAGGTGTTTTACTCGTTGGTAAAATTTCCGGACTTCATTCTGACTCCTATACATCTCGATTTGCTCACGCTCACGTTTTTCTTGTTCTTTTTTCTGAAAATACGTTTCTCCTCTCTCATTTTCTCCCGATAATTCTCCATCACATTACGTGTTTTTCAGATCAGTAGCATTACGACACTCCTGATCGTGTCATGGGTTTCTTGGTGGTGGTTTTTGGTACCCACGTGTTGCTTTTGCTGCAGTATGTAGGGAGTGGGCAATTCTTTGGCATTGTGATTCTATATTATTATCGGGACAAGAAGTGCTTTCGTCAAGCAGGTGGGTAAGTTGAGCGGAATAAGCCTCGGCTACCTATTGTGCTCGCAGCTTTTCGATGTCGAGTGTCCGTGTTACATTAGATCGCACTTTTGCTGCTAAGACGGGTATTCGCTCCTCGTATAGATCGAATTCTTTCCATCTATCACAACGTGGTCAATTTGATTTCTCGTTGCTTGATAAGGAGAAATCCAGGTGGCCTTATGTATATCGAGATGCTTGAATCTTTATACCCTTCACCACACTATGGTGCATATGTTTGTAACAGGCAAAAATAATCGGCCCACGGTTCCTTTTGAGAAAATGCATAGAATCATTTTCTGAGTCGATTTATGCATGTCCGTCCGTCTGTCCATGTTAAATTGTAAACAAAGTACAGGTCGCATTTATGATTCGAATTGGATGAAATTTGGCACAGCTCATTTGTTTGGCCCAAGGGCAAACTCTTTTGAAATTGGGAAAAATCGGTTCAGATTAAGATATAGCTCCCATATATGTTTTCGTCCGATTTAAGGTAAATGGTGTACCAAAGTCACTATATATCTTTCGATTTGCACGAAATTTGGCATAGCGTACTAAGCGTACATAGTCTAGAATGATGTGTGCAAAGTTTCGTGAAAATCGGTTCAGATCTAGATATAGCTCCCAAATGTAGCTTCGAACGATTTTAGGTAAATAGTCCACTATAGTCCCTGGAAATGTTTTGATTTGCTCGAATTTTGGCATAGCGTATTGAATTAGGTCTAGAAAGAGGTGTGCGAAGTTTCGTGAATATCGGTTCAGATTTAGATGTAGCTCCCATATATATATTTTTGTCCGATTTTATGTAATTGGTGCACCAAAGTCTCTGAAAATCATTCGATTTGCACGAAATTTGGCACAGCGTAATGAATAAGGTCTAGAATGATGTGTTCAAAGTTTCGTAAAAATCGGTTCAGATTTAGATATAGCTCCCATATATAGTTTCGTCCGATTAAAGGTAAATTGTGTAACTAAATCCCTATATCTTTCGATTTGCACGAAATTTGGCATAGCGTACTAAATTAAGTCTAGAATGATGTGTGCAAAGTTTCGTGTAAATCGGTTCAGATTTAGATGTAGCTTCCATATATATATTTTTGTCCGATTTTATGTAATTGGGGCACCAAAGTCCCTACATATCTTTCGATTCTAGAATCGAATGATGTTGCTAGGCCGATTGACACAACGTACTGAAGTAATATAAATTATTCTCTGGCAGGTTCCCTGAAATCTGTTCAGATATAGATATAACAAACACGCTACATCAGTTAGGATATATATGTAGAATATACCAAAAGTAGTGAAGGGTATCATATAGTCGGCCCAGTCCGACTTTACTACTTTTCTTACTGGTTTTTTTAGCTGCCGCGTAGTCATTCAATCTCATGCCGTTGTGGGATGTTTCTTTATGGAGGCTGAACCAAAAATATTTTCCTACCGATTTTTGCATTAAAATCTCATAGCAGAATGGCCAGGACAGCCGTCATATGCAGTTTCTTGGCGCTCGTAAAAAATTTTTTTGGTCTGTTCATCTTTGTCTTCCGTCGGAACATGGGCGCAAATAAGACTGATGTAGAAGAACTTTGCTTTTATACGGATTATAGAAATTCGCTAATCTACTTGATTGAATCTGGAGACGAAGTCTTTTATTCTTCTATTAACCATAAATCCGCAACCAAGTTCACGTCTCGTTTCATGCCAACTATAATATAGGGCATAATCATCTGATTTACTTATGCCAGTCTCTTTCCGTCGCATTTCCTTTGAGGCTATAATATCGCTTTGTATTCCTGAGGCTTTGTACTTCTTGAGTACATTCGCCAAGGCGAAAACTCTGATCGTAAATGTCCAGCCCTTTATAGATATTTCGATGAGACTTTCATTCCGTAAATTTGGTGGGTAAACGACTTCTTCATAGATAAGATCTTATTGAGTGGTGATTCAAATATTTGCCTTCACTTCCCCGCCAACCCTCCAATAACTGAACGAAAATTTAGTTACCACCCACAAACGACCAGCTGTGAAATATTGCAAAACAATTTCAAATCGAAGTGTTTCATTCATTAATTTATGTTTTTATCGCCAATACATAGAAAAAAATTACCAAAAACATGACAAATATTCAACAATTTAATGTGTCTCAATATTGAACCAGTTTGCTGTTTGGCTGGCGTTCATTATTAATTGCATGCTTTCAAATTAATCACTTGCGATTTTTTATGCAATCGTAATTTAAATTTATTAAAAAAAATTTAAAAAAAACTCCTCATGAAACTTTTGATTTACTATCGAATTATCTACTGCAACACTTGAGTTTGAAACTTAAATTTGAATCCACCTTATTACGTCTTAATGACCATTGTCTGTCCGACTATCGGTATCTCCATTTGGTTCAATGCTAATGAATTTCGAATGACTCCACTGACAATGAAACAATTAACAGAAACAGTTTGATTTTTTGTTTTTATCCAAGTGGGAGTAAATTGCCAGCTGTGATAATGATTTGATTAAAAAAATGAAATAGAAAAAAAAAAAACTCAAAACAAGTGAAATCTGTGTTGCAATTAATATTGCGAAATAACAGAACAAATTTTTTGATAATTTGCGAACTACATAATGATATTAAAACAAGTGAAAAAGCGTTAAGTTCGGCCGGGCCGAACTTTGGATACCCTCCACCATAGATATACTGACAGGTACTTAAAATGAACATATAGGGAAAATAAAAAAGTGAACATATATCGACATTTCCACATACCAGTTATGTAAAACACAATGTAAACTATAAAACAAATTTCAGAAATTTTTAATGGATAATGAGGGTGTATACACTTTTACACGGTTAAAATGGTTCTAGACCCCATGTTTCTTTGGACCAAATTTGTTTCAGAAAATTTTGATTTCATCCAAACTTTGGCCATCTTATAATTTCTTCCAAACTTACTTCAAGTTTGAAGATGGGGAATATCGGTCCACTCCTTTTGGTACCTCCCACACAGGGGCTAGGTCTAAATACGGGTTATAGTTCATATATAGTTCATTATTGAACCTTACGTTCTAGTTTTTAATCTCGATATCCTCCGCAGGTGATATGATTACAACAGAGTCTTAGAACCACCCCAAAACGCGGAACAGATTGCATAACTATTTTAATATAAAAAAGGGGGTTATATAGGGACTACCCCAAAAAGGGGGTACATATTAATAATTTTTTGTAGGGAAATTTGTTACCATATACGACTACAAAATACCAAATTTCAGGGAATTCGGTTGAAAAACGTGCTCAAGAACTTCAAAATAGCGAAAATTTGGGGGTACCCTTATATGGGGGCTACCGGAAAAAGTGGACCTATATTTATAATTTTTAGTGGGGAAATTTGGTACCCTATAAAAACCAAATGTACCAAATTTCAGCGAATTTGGTTGAAAACCGCGCTCAAGATCCTTAAAATACCGAAAATTGGGGGGTACCCTATATGGGGGCTACCCGAAAAAATTGACCTATATTTATAATTTTTCGTATAGAGATTTGCTACCCAATAAGAACTCAAAGTACCGAATTTCAGCGAATTCGGTCGAAAAATGCGATCAAACCCCCCAAAATACCTCAAAATTGGGGGTACCCTTATATGGGGGCTATCCGAAAATATGGACCCATATTTATAATTTTCAGTGGAAAGATTTGCTACCCAATAAGAACTCAATATACCAAATTTGAGCGAATTCAGTTGAAAAACGCGCTCAAGAACCTCAAAATACCGAAAATTGGGGGGTACCCTTATATGGGAGCTATGCCTAAACGTGGACCGATGAAGCCCATCTTCGAACTTGACCTGCCTGCAGACAAAAGACGACTCTATGCAAAATTTTGGCGATCTATCTCAATTCGTTTAGACGCTAGAGTGATTACAACAGACAGACGGACAGACAGACAGACAGACGGACAGACGGACAGACGGACATGCTTAGATCGTCATAGAATTTTACGCTGATCAAGAATATATATACTTTATAGGGTCGGAAATGATTATTTCGATGCGTTACAAACGGAAAAACAAAACTAATATACCCTCCATACTATGGTGGAGGGTATAAAAATGTTTATATTCTCCGCTATGGAGGTGGAATGCATATTAAATTTGTCATTCCGTTTACTACAAATATTTAAAAAAAGACCTCCAAAAATGTGTTATTCTTAATTGTTTTTGCAAAATAGTCAGGCTTAATCCCAGTTTGTTGTTTTTATAAAAAACAACTATTTATTAGTGGGGAATGTATGGCATTGTCCGCCGAGGGGTAAGGCAGGGAAGACTATAGTTTCGGATCTCGCCACTGATCCTCATCAGTTCCCTTAGTTTTTTGTTGGGATATTCTCCACAGAAGCTATTGCTTCTATACAAAAAACCTTTCAAACCCAAATGTCTCTTGTGACAATTCGAAGTTCTTACGTTTCCAGCGATATGACCCCAATGAGAAGTTCGATATATGAGATATATCTCCACGTTATGGTATAGCCTCCATATATCGGTACCCCCAATTGTCGGTATTTTGTAGATTTTTGGCATAGCTTTTCCACCAAATTAGCTGCAATTTGGTATTTTTGGTTCTAACTGGGTAGCATATTTTCCTACCAAACATGTTTCAATATTGATCTTCCATATAATGGGAAAATCCCACTTCCAAATTGCATCAATATTACCGGGAACCTCCCAGAGATTTTGAACTCGTTTATCAACCGAATTGGCGTAATTTGATATTTTGGCTTCTGATTTAACTTAGCACCCACATAAAAGTTTCGATCGAATGTCCAACTCGTGGTGGACAAGAACAAGTACAGTTCCAGCCCCATTTTCGGTGTATTGAAGATTTTAACAGCATTTTCTCACCGAAGCGGCTGTAATTTGGTAGTTCTGTTTCTTGGAAGTTAAAAACCTCTTTGCCGATTTTCTTCTAAGAATCCACGCCGGTGTTGGTCCTTGAAAAAGTATTCTTAAACCAGTAAGAAAGAAATAAAGTCGGACGGAGCCGACTATATGATACCCATCACCACTGTGCGTATATTCAATAGATGAATCCTAACAGATGTCGCATTTTAGAAGCACCATTAATGTGAAAATGGATCCATAAGCATGTCATTCTGCAACCTATACTTCGTCTTCTTCTTATAATGGGACAAAATTATATAAATCAATTTAAAGCAAATATCAATCCGTGTCCGATTGAATAAATATGAGTAGTTTGGTTCACCATTTACTAATAATCGGACGAAAAAATATATAAAAGCTACATCGAAATGTAAACCGATTTAATCGAAACTTATCACAGGTAAAGTTATACTAATTGCAGTATGTTTTGTGTACATTTTAAGTTCTTGGTGCATCATGTACTTAAAATCGGGAGAAAATATATATAGGAGCTCTATCCAAATCTGAACCGATTTCAAAACTTTCCAAACGCTAGGTTATATTAACGTCAGTTCATTGTACAATTGTGTGGCAATCGGAGAAATTTGGGTTTTTGTGCACAATTTACATAAAATCGGAAGAAAAAATATATATGGGAGCTATATCTAAATCTGAACCGATTTTTAAGAAACTTAACACAAATCATTCGAGACTCTATTCACTATGCTGCGCCAAATTCCGTGCAAATCGAAAGATATATAGGGACTTTGGTACACCATTTACATTAAATCGGACGAAGATATATATGGGAGCTATATCTAAATCTGGACCGATTTTCAGGAAACTTAACACACATCATGCTAGACCTAATTCATTACGCTATACCAAATTCCGTGCAAATCGAAAGATATAATGGGACTTTGGCGCACTATTTACATTAAATCGGACGAAAATATATATGGGAGCTATATTTAAATCTGGACCGATTTGGACGAAATTTAACACACATCATTTTATACCTTATTCATTACGCTGTGCCAAATTTCGTAAGATATAATGGGACTTAAGCGCACTATTTACATTAAATCGGACGAAAATATATATAGGATCTATATCTAAATCTGGACCGATTTTCAGGAAACTTAACACACATCATTTTAGTCCTAATTCAGTACGATGTGCCAAATTTCGTGCAAATCGAACGATATATAGGGACTTTGGTACACCATTTTCATTAAATCAGACGAAACTATATATCGGAGCTATATCTAAATCTGAACCGATTATTCCCAATTTCAATGGGGTTCGTCCTTGGGCCAAAAAAGTGAACTATGCCAAATTTCATTCAATTCGGATCATAAATGCGACCTGTACATTGTTTACAATTTAACATGGACAGACAGACGGACGGACATGCATAAATCGACATAAAAAGTGATTCTATGCATATTTCGCCTGTGTAGGTCCTTCAAAAAATATTCTTTAGAAAGCCTCTGTAGGTCCTTGAAAAAATATTCGTTAAATAATCCACGCCTATCTTGGGTGCTTGAAAAAATATTCTTTAAAAAATCCACGCTATGTTGGGTGCTTGAAAAAATATTCTTTAAAAAATCCACGCCTATGTTGGGTGCTTGAAAAAATATTCTTTAAAAAATCCATGCCTATGTTGGGTGCTTGAAAAAATATTTTTTAAAAAATCCACGCCTGCGTTGATCCTTAAAAAAATATTCTTTAAAAAATCCACGCCTATGTTGGGTGCTTGAAAAAATATTCTTTAAAAAATCCACGCCTATGTTGGGTGCTTGAAAAAATATTCTTTAAAAAATCCACGCCTATGTTGGGTGCTTGAAAAAATATTCTTTAAAAAATCCACGCCTATGTTGGGTGCTTGAAAAAATATTCTTTAAAAAATCCACGCCTATGTTGGGTGCTTGAAAAAATATTCTTTAAAAAATCCACGCCTATGTTGGGTGCTTGAAAAAATATTCTTTAAAAAATCCACGCCTATGTTGGGTGCTTGAAAAAATATTCTTTAAAAAATCCACGCCTATGTTGGGTGCTTGAAAAAATATTCTTTAAAAAATCCACGCCTATGTTGGGTGCTTGAAAAAATATTCTTTAAAAAATCCACGCCTATGTTGGGTGCTTGAAAAAATATTCTTTAAAAAATCCACGCCTATGTTGGGTGCTGGAAAAAATATTCTTTAAAAAATCCACGCCTATGTTGGGTGCTTGAAAAAATATTCGTTAAATAATCCACGCCTATGTTGGTCCTTGAAAAAATATTCGTTAAATAGTCCACGCCTGTGTTGGTCCTTGAAAAAATATTCGTTAAATAATCCACGCCTGTGTTGGTCCTTGAAAAAATATTCTTTAAAATCCACGCCTCTGTAGGTCCTTGAAAAAATATTCCTTAAATAATCCACGCCTGTGTTGGCCCTTGAAAAAATATTCGTTAAATAATCCACGCCTGTGTTGGCCCTTGAAAAAATATTCTTTAAAAAATGCACGCCTATGTTGAGTGCTTGAAAAAATATTCTTTAAAAAATCCACGCCTATGTTGGGTGCTTGAAAAAAATATTCTTTAAAAAATCCACGCCTATGTTGGGTGTTGGAAAAAATATTCTTTAAAAAATCCACGCCTGTGTTGGTCCTTGAAAAAATACTCGTTAAATAATCCACGCCTGTGTTGGTCCATGAAAAAATATTCGTTAAATAATCCGCGCCTGTGTTGGTCCTTGAAAAAATATTCTTTAAAATCCACGCCTCTGTAGGTCCTTGAAAAAAATATCGTTTAAAATCCACGCCTGTGTAGATCCTTGAAAAAATATTCTTTGCAAAATCCACGCCTCTGTAGGTCCTTGAAAAAATATTCTTTGCAAAATCCACGCCTCTGTAGGGCCCTGAAAAAATAGTCTTTAAAAAATCCACGCCTCTGTAGGGCCTTGAAAAAATAGTCTTTAAAAAATCCACGCCTTTGTTGGTCCATGAAAAAATTTTCTTTAAAAATCCACGCCTTTGTTGGTCCATGAAAAAAAATGTCTTTAAAAATCCACGCCTGTGTAGGACCTTGAAAAAATATCCTTTAAAATCCACGCCTATGTTGGGTGCTTGAAAAAATATTCTTTAAAAAATCCACGCTTGTGTTGGGTGCTTGAAAAAATATTCTTAAAAAAAAACACGCCTGTGTTGGTTTTTGAAAATCCACGCTTTTAAGTCTCTCGAAAAAATATTTTTTAAAAAAACAACACGCCTGTGTTGTCTCTCGAAAAATATTCTTTATAAAATCCACGCCTTTAAGTCTCTCGAAAATTTTTTTTTATAAAATCCAGGCCTTTAAGTTTCTCGAAAAATATTCTTTATAAAATCCACGCCTTTGTAAGTCCCTCAAAAAATATTTTTTTAAAAAATCCACGGCTATATTGGTCATTGAATAAAATTTTCTTTAAAAAATCCACGCCTGCGTTGGTTCGTAAAAAAATTATGTTTTTAGAATTGTTATTGCGAATCCGGAAATATTTTCGATTGGTTCTTCGATTTCATCCAATCACTTAACAGAAATTGAAGTGACACTTAAAAAACCACATGTTCCTTAAAATACTGCCTCACTTGCCCAATGATCGACCATGATCGTTCGATTGCCTGCCTTGTGGGCCAGTATGTCATTAAGTCAGTCAAGTCATGCTGTGTGTTTTAATTTAATTGCCTTTAAATTTTCTTTGTATGGCTAAACAGGAAATAATCGAGGTGTGCCGTGTTTTTTTTTGTGCTAAACTAAAAAAATAAACAAATAGACAAATTAAAAGGTCATATAGTCGTTGATGTCATTTTAAATTACTTCAGTCGGTAATTTTTATATATTTTATGTACATGATGAAAAGGTAGAGTACGAAAATCAGCTGAAATGGTTATTTAAAATATCTGGTGGATGATATAAATATATATCGTATACGACAGCTACTATATATAATATATTCCCGGACTAATAATGATAAGGCGAGTATTTATCATCGTTATTTCGGACACCTCCGAAACATGGTTTCTGAACACATCAACAGCATTTTTTGTCTCCCGGGCATAGTCTGGGTTTTGAAAAGGATAGCTCATCAATTTCACGCTCTGGTCGACCCAAGAGGCGTTACTTGAGAGCTCATGTCCAAACTGTTCATTCTGATCTCAGATTATGTGTCAAGGTAGACAATATATGTCCCCAATTCTTCTGTTCCCCAACACCTTCAATACCTAAAATTTTGAAAAAAAATCACCTATCTTATAAAACACGATAATGGTCCAAGATCAGAAGCACCCTTCTGAGTAAAGCAGTTGCTTACTATTTATTGGGCAATTGAAAATATACCCCCTCCTAAATTCCAAATATTTACTTCAAACTTTCTCATCTCCCAACAACGCCTACGAACAAAACGAGAATTGATAAAAAATTATTCGATTAAATTACATTTAAAAACTAGGCCCCGATGAAACCGACTAAGGTGACACCAATGAAAAAATTACAAGACGTTTTCCCCTCTTCGCCACCATGGCCTTATTATCAGCATCAATTTGAATAGCATAAATTTCCGTTTACTATCACGTTGTAGAGTATTCACGCCAAGTAGTCACTCTCTCATACAGCCACACACACACGCACACACAATATGTGTTAATATATGCAACACTATTTTATGGTATTATTACTACTGGGCGGTCGAAAATTTCTAAATGCCAGTAAATTAACGCATTGATGGTAGGTAGGCAGGCAGGCAGACAGAGGAAGAAGTTCGACTTCGTTACCAGCTAACATCATGATTGTCAACATCACACAGCGGCTCTGCAGCCCATCACCGCTAGATATATAAAAATATGCATGTGAACTGGTTGAGGTGCATCATCAACATCGACGATGCCGATCGTCATTATCAAAACAAACCCATGGATAAGAAGTCAGGTTGGCAGCCAACTTGTCTTCTGGAACATCCAGCACAACCACAACAACACCGCAACAATCTTCCTACTCATTGAGAAATGCTTTGAATGGCTAAATAACATCAAATACCATAAAATGTGGTTAAATAGTCCGACCACTAACAGCTGCTGCTGATGCTACTTCTTCTTCTTCTGTCAGACCATTCTTTGGCTAATAATAGCGAAAGACCGAGCGAGGACGTTCATGGCGGTGACATTGCCATTGGTGGTGACAAAGTAGACCATCATTGCCATAAAAAGAAGAAAACAGAAAGAAAAAATCTACTACCTATGGTCCACACATGGGCAAAACCGGACAGCCTACCTCAACCATTCATATATGTAACGCATATTGTCAAGTGGAAAAATATGCAGTTTTTTTCTTCTTCTTCGGTTGCCGCCATCTAACGGATACCAATCAAAGTCAACTAAAGTGTGCCACTGTGTAAATCGTGTTCAGCTCCGATTGGCACTAAAATGACAATCCTAATAATAATGATGATGATGATCATCATCATAATGACAATTGAATCCATGCTTCAGACCGGCTGGCCGGTTGACTGGGATGCACCACAACACAACCTGTCTATCTATCTGTCTGTCTTCATGCCTACTACAAGTTTGCCATCCACCCAACTTCATTGAACACACACACTCACTCACACACATAAATATCAAGTAGAAAAAAATCATGACTGATTAAAATATTTTCCAGTTATTGCTGGTTATGGCATTTGGGTTTTCTTGCCATTTTCTTTGATTTGTCTTTCTAAATGGAAACTTGGTTAATGTGTGTTCTTCTTCGGTTGCACAGTGGTTTGAAATGTTTGTATAGGTCCTTAAAAGGGCTTTTCAGAAATATTTTTTTTTTAATGGAGGAACTTTTTATATCCATCACCATGAGGAGGGCATTTAAAATACCTAAAAACTGTCCACATCCTTATATGAGGACAATCTGGATTTGTATGAAAAATTTCACAAAGAATTTCTTAACCCAGGGATTGCGAAGTGATAGCCCCTTGATGTATATAAAAACAAGTTCGGATAGCGTTATTATAAATACCCATCACATGCATTTATAATTCCTTAAATCGTTTAGGATCTTTATATGAGTATATATGTTATCGAACTTTGTCAAAACATTGTCCTACACTACCGTGCCCTTTATATGGGGCTGTGTAAAAACATGGACCGAATTTTATAACTAACATATTTGTGTAGGGTATAAAAATACCAAAAATACTGCAGAAATGTTTTCCTCCCTCCGAATGCCAAATAACAGGTACTTAGGTTGGAAAATGCGTCGAAAACTTTAAAAGTATCGAAAATAGGCCTAGACCTTTTAATAGGCCTGTGTTGTATTTTTGACGAAACAAAAAAACTCTTAACTTTTTTAGGTAAGCTTGATCCGTTTCTTGTTGTTTTAAAAAATAAAAGTGGGTTATGGTCACATTGATTACTTTCGGGAAAGGCGGAGAAGACTATAGTTTCGGATTTCGCCATAAATCCTCATCAGTTCTCTTAGTTTTTTGCTTGGGATATTGTCCCAGGGAGTCAAGCAAAAAACTAAGAGAACTGATGAGGATTTGTGGCGAAATTCGAAACTAAAATCGGGGTACCTTTGTATGGGGGCTACGAGAAAACGTCGTGGACCTATAATGATAAATTTTTGCATGGATATTTGGTAGCCATAGAAAACTCTTTTCGCCAAATTTGATCGTAAATGTATCTAGTATACAAAAATTACCCAGAATCGAGAGGTACGGTTATATGGGGGCTATATCAAAACTTGAACCCAGAGACCCCTTTTTCCATACTAATGGTCGCTTTGACATTACAAAAATGTGAGCAAAATTTTAGCCGCCTATGTCTAGTGGTTCACCAGTTAATGAGTTTATACCCAATTTTTTTGGCAAGTATTCAAAGTAGGGGTACCTTTGTATGGGGGCTACCAGAAAACGTGGACCTACATCGATAATTTTTTTGGCATGGATATTTGGTAGTCATAGAAAACTCTCGTTGCCAAATTACAGCCAATTTGTTCAAAAATTACCTAAAATCGCGAGGTACGGTTACATCAAAATTTGGACCCAGAAACCCAATTTTCCATACTAGTATTGGTTTTGACATTAAAAGCATGTGAGTCAAATTTTGGACGCCTATGTCTAGTGGTTCGCTTAGATAATGAGTTTATACCCAATTTTTGGGTAAATACTCGAGTATTTCCCCACATCTTTAAAGTGTTGTAAAACTATCCATTTTCAATCGATTTGATAACAAAAACCCAGAAATAGGGTGTAAGATGTTGTATTGCCGATTCAATAAAATAAATACCCAAATAAATTCCCGCAAATGGGTATTTACCCACCCCCTGGGTATTTACCCCGTAAATACCATCTCTAGAAATGTGTGTCCGTACGTCCGTCCATTTTAATTTGAAAACACGATACAGGCCATAGTTATGGACCAATCTTCACGAAATTTTCCATGTAGGACGTGTTATGACCAAATGATCCGTTAATATTTAGGGGATGAAATGGACCATCAACTTTATTTTTTCTGTTCTAGTCGATCTAAAGGCCATAATTATGACTTCAACACCACAGGAAGGGAATTTGGCAAAAGAATAAGCATGACTGATTTGATGAATATCGGTCAATATTTATCGGGTCAAATGGACACAGACTTTTGGGTGAAAAAATTAAAAAATGTGTTTTCTTTGACGTATATATTTACTCCTGATGGACATAGGCCCGAGAAGTTTACCATTAAAAAAACTTTATTTTTGTCAGATTTTCTAGTCGCTCGCAGAATATCACATATTTTACACGGTAAAGGGAATCTGACCAAATACTTAGAACGGCTGTTTAGATGATGAGCATTCAATATTCCAAGGGTCAAATCAACCAAATCCTAAAGTGACCAAATTTCTGTTTTATAGCGTGAATATTCACTTCGAAAAGAAAACAGATTTGGAAAATATGCCAGGTTTTGAAAAAGGAGCTATTGACCTATAAACGGTAAGAGGGTGCAAATATCTCGAAATATTGCCCAATATAGAACCACAGAAAATTAGTTTTTCGTGGTAGTTGTGTAGGATGTCATATGGTCGGCCCCGCCCAAACATACTGCTCCGCTCACTTTTTTATCTATATTGATAATTTTCTGCATAGATCCTCTTTGTTGTTTCTTTGAAGAACAAGAAATGTGGTCGGAAAATGCGGAGTCTCCGGTGATTACTTCGAAGTGTTATAAACTTGTTACAAAAATATGGATAGGGGAAATTCTATATGCACAATGACATTATCGAGAACTTTTATAAAAAGAAGATTAAAAAAATATGCCGATGCCCTTATGCAGGTAACGATAATGCCTGTTATACACCTAATCTATGAATGCAAGCCTTTCCTACACATAAGTGTACTATAGATAAAATAACAACGTGTAGAGGCTCTTTTCAGTGATAAGGAACTGTAGCCAGAATATCGTATACTCAAATGTGTTTATCGAATCAATATTTTGTGGCGTTACAAACTTTTGGGACCAAACGTAGAAAGAAGTCCTTCTAGAGGAGGGTTACGTAAGCGATAGATTCTCTAGAAATATTCCAAAAACAAATAAGCAGATCTTCTGTAAGCATGAGACCCTTTAAATTTTGTTTATAGACTAGCATATGCCCCCGCTACTTCGTTAGCGAATGTGCGAATTATTTAAAAACCAATATCGACCATAGTTAAAATTTTACTATGTTCTCTTACGGTTCACCAAAGTGTAAAATTGGTACCACATACGAATTTCCAAAACTTTCTACATAGTACAATCCTACACCCCAACAATGATCCTAACTCCAATTTGCAGGATCCCAGCTCTATCGGTTCTCCCAAAATTCTAATTGTACCAAATTTAGCACAATTTAGTACCAATAAGTATGAATTTCCAAAACTACATCCATAACCATGTGCTACACTCCAACTTTAAATGTTCCAGCTCAATCGGTTCACCCGAATACACATTTGGTAGCATTTTGTACATATTAGTACAGATTTACAAAATTTGCTACATATCCTAATCCTACACTCCAACAGCGACCCTAACTCAAAATTTCAGGATTCCAGTTCTATTGTATGACCCAACATTTAAATTGTACCAAATTTATACCCCAAAACAGTGATCCTATCGTCGAATTTCAAGATTCCAGCTCAATCGGTTAACCACAAATTTTCAAAACTTCCTTCATTGGTTCATCCAAAATTTAAATTGTACCAAATTTAGTACACGTTAGTACGATTTTCAAAAACATTCTACAAAGCCCAATCCTACACCCCAAAACAGGGATCCTATTGTCGAATTTCAAGATTCCAGCTCAATCGGTTCTCCCAAATTCACATTTGGTACTACTTAGTAGAAATTTCCAAAAATTCCAACATCGATTCCAACAAAATTTTAATTGTACCATATTTAATTCACTTTAGTCCTATTTTCCAAAACATTCTATAAAGCCCAATCCTACACCCCATAACAGTGATCCTATCGTCAAATTTCAAGATTCCAGCTCAATCGGTTCACCCAAATTCACATTTGGTACTATTTAGTACAAATTTTCAAAACTTCCTACATCGGTTCACCCAGAATTTAATCTGTAACAAATTTTATTCATGTTAGTAGGAATCTCCAAAACTTCATAAATATTCTACCCTCAAAAATGATCTTAACTCACAATGTCAATATACCAGCTCTATCTGTTCACCTAAATCCAAATTTAGTACCATATAATACACATTAGTACGAATTTCCAAAATTTCCTACATACACCAATTCTACTCCCCAACAATGATGCTAATTCCAAATTGCACGATCCCAGCTCTATTGGTTCACCCAAATCCAAATTGTACCATTTATAGTACGATTTAGTTATTTACAGTACAGACATAAGTAAAAAATGTCCAAAACTACGTGCATATCCCAATCCTACACTCCGACGGTAATGTTAATTTCAGGATTCCCGCTCCATTTGTTCCAAATATAGTACCATATAGTACTTTTCGTACACATGAGTACACGCTTTCAAAACCACCTCCTTAAATCAACCCTGTTTTTCATTCTTGATTCGCATTCCATATTCAGAATTCCAACTCGATTTGTACCTCCAAATTAAATTTTATACCAAATATAGTACCATATAGTACTTTTCGTCGTCCACATGAGTACACACTTTCGAACCCATCGTCTTGTATCGTCCCTACTTTCAATCTTGATTCACATTCCAAATTCAGGATTCCAGGCCCCATTTGTACCCCCAAATTAAATTTGTATCAAAAATATAGTACTATATAGTACTCTTCGTACACATAATTACACGCTTTCAAAACCATCTCCTTATATCGACCCTACTTCTCAATCTTGATTCGATTCCCAAGTTCAGAATTCCATCTCAATTTGTACCTCCAAATTAAATTTGTACCAAATATAGTACCATATAGTACTTTTCGTCGTACACATAAGAACACGCTTTCAAAACCATCTCCTTATATCGATCCTACTTTTCAATCTTTATTCGCATTCCAGATTCAGGATACCAGGCCCCATTTGTACCGCCCAAATAAAATTTGTACCAAATATAATACCATATAGTACTTTTCGTCGTAAACATGAATACACGCTTTCAAAACTATCTCCTTATATCGATTATACTTCTCAATATTGATTCACATTTCAAATTCAGGATTCCAGCTGCATTTGTACCTCCAAATTAAATTTGTACCAAATATAGTACCAAATTGTACTTTTCGTACATATGAGTACACGCTTTCAAAAGCATCTCCATATGTCGAAACTACTTCTCAATCTTGATTCGCTTCCCAAATTCAGGATTCCAGCTCAAATTGTACCTCCAAATTAAATTTGTACCAAATATAGTACCATATAGTACTTTTCGTCGTACACATAAGAACACGCTTTCAAAATCATCACCTTATATCGATACTACTTTTCAATCTTTATTCGCATTCCAAATTCAGGATACGAGGCCCCATTTGTACCCCCCAAATTAAATTTGTACCAAAAATGTAGTACCATATAGTACTTTTCGTCGTAAACATGAATACACGCTTTCAAAACTATCTCCTTATATCGATTCTACTTCTCAATATTGATTCGCATTCCATATTCAGGATTCCAGCTGCATTTGTACCTCCAAATTTAATTTTATACCAAATATAATACCATATAGTACTTTTCGTCGTACACATGAGTACACGCTTTCAAAAACATCTCCATTTATCGACCTCACTTTTCAATCTTGATTCACATTCCAAATTTCAAGATTTTAGCTCTATCCCTTTACATGCTACGATGTTGTAACAGGACATTTTAGTACTTTTCGCATACTTATAGTTCGAAAGCACAAAAAACCCTTTTATATATTTATCCAACACTTTATGGCCCTCAAACCATATGTCAGAGTTCTAGCTGCACCGATTCGCACGACATTTTTAGTACGTTTTAGTACTTTTCGTGCCGTTCTAGTACGATTTTCCAAAAACCCAGCCTTATCCGACACATTTTCTCCCACATTTAATTACTGTGCAAAATTTAATATATGAGACCTCAAACAACAACAACAAGTTCACGTTAAGGCCATTTCTAAAACCAACGATCATCATCATCATCATGGGAGACAAAACAACAAAAACACTTCAGTTAAACATGAAATGCGTATCATGCCATAGTAGATCATTTTCAAACCAACCGAATGTGGGTAACAAACATCCAGCAACCATATCATGGCATCATCATAGCACAACATTGACCAAGACATTAGATAAACAGATAGGCAAACCAGACACCGCCACAACAACAGCAACAGCAGCAACAATAACAATCTCTGCATTTAGATGCAACACACTTTATGTGGGGGGACATACATCTTTCCAATGTCAGCAAGTTTTCTTTTCTTTATTTTTTTTTTCATCGGAAAAACAATCCTTGTTGTCTTTGGCAACATTGTTGGCCAGATAATTTACAGCGAACACTTAAAATCCCGACATATACAAGATCGGCTATTCACACAATATTTGAATAACAATGTTGCTGTTTGTTCGTGTGGTAGGTTGGTTGGGTTGGATGGCTGTAACGTTAATGGTTGTAGGCAAATTAGCAACAGCAGCAGCAACGGTTAGTAGCTTCTTTTCAGTTGAGGGTTGTCAGACGACTCCACAATGTCTCTGGAGGTAGTGTTGATATTGTTTTTATACCCTTCACCACACTGTGGTACAGGGTATTATGTCTTTGTGCATATGTTTGTAACAGGCAAAAGGAAACGAGATAGACACATGGTTCCTTTTGAGAATATGCATAGAATCACTTTCTAAGTCGATTTATGCATGTCCGTCCGTCCGTCCGTCTGTCTGTGCATGTTAAATTGTAAACAAAGTACAGGTCGCATTTATGATCCGAATTGGATGAAATTTGGCATAGGCCACTTATTCGGCCCAAGGACGAACCCTATTGAAATTGGGAAAAATCGGTTCAGATTTAGATATAGCTCCCATATATATATTTAACCGATTTAATGTAAACATTCCCTATATATCTTTCGATTTGCACGAAATTTGGTACAGCCTAATCATTTAGGTCTAGAATTATGTCTGCCAAGTTTCGTGAAAATCGGTCCAGATTTAGATATAGCTTCCATATATAGTTTCGTCCGATTTCATGTAAATGGTGCACCAAAGTCCCTATATATCTTTCGATTTGCACGAAATTTGGCATAACGTACTGAATTAAGCCTAGAGAGATGTCTGCCAAGTTTCGAGAAAATCGGTCCAGATTTCTATATAGCTCCCATATATAGTTTCGTCCGATTTCATGTAAATGGTGCCCCAAAGTCCCAATATATCTTTCGATTTGCACGAAATTTGGCATAACGTACTGAATTAAGCCTAGAGTGATGTCTGCCAAGTTTCGAGAAAATCGGTCCAGATTTAGATATAGCTCCCATATATAGTTTCGTCCAATTTCATGTAAATGGTGCACCAAAGTCGCTATATATCTTTCGATTTGCACGAAATTTGGCATAACGTACTGAATTAGGTCCAGAATGATGTGTGTTAAATTTCCTGAAAATCGGTTCAGGTTTAGATATAGCTCCCATACATATTTTCGTCCGATTTTAGGTAAATATTGCACCAAAGTCCCTATATATCGTTAGATTTGCACGAATTTTGGCATAGCGTACGGAATTAAGTCTGGAACGATGTGTGTTAAATTTCGTGAAAATAGGTTCAGATTTAGATATAGCTCCCATACATATTTTCGTCCGATTTTATGTAAATGGTGCAACAATGTCCCTATATATCCTTCGATTTGCACGAAATTTCGCATAGCATACTGAACTAAGTCTAGAACGATGTGTGTTAAATTTCGTGAAAATCGGTTCAGATTTAGATATAGCTCCCATATATATTTTCGTCCGATTTTGGATTTATAAGTAAATTTGGATTTATAAGTAAATAAAGAACTCAAAATGTGGCCGAATGCAAAAACCATACTGAAATAAGTGTAACCTATATTTCGATATTTCGCTTTAAATTTATTTACATTATTTTGTCCCATCGTAAGAAGCAACTCTATACCTGACCAAAATTTAGTATAGGTTGCAGAATGACATGTTTAATTTCATGTTAATGGTTCTTCAATAATGCGACGTCTGTTAGGATTCATCTGTTTAATAAGGGTATCATATAGTCGACCCCGTCCGACTTTTCTACTTTCCTTACTGTTTTTTTTAATTTTTTCTCTAAGCCTAACAATTAAATACGACAGTTTGTTGCAACGTTAGAATGGTGCATATCATGTTTTCTTGGCATAGAACTTTTTATATATTTTTTTCAAACAGACTAATACATTTTATAGAAGCAGTAATTATTTTATTAAAAAATTGAAAAAAAAAAAAAACTCATACATACAATTTCAATTAAATAGTTGCAGGGTGACAGATATAAGAGTGGTTGGACCAAAAATACTACGAGGTGCGGAAAGTATGCAATTTTCAAGGAATTCAAAATTTTTACCATTTTGTTGAAGTATTTACCCCTTTTCAAATCTTTCCTATTTTTGGTAAAAAATAGTGCTATGTGCAAACTTAGACCTTGCCAGCTACTCAATCCACCACATATGAAATGTATAAATATGTAATATATTGATTATTTAGGGATTAGGTATAAGAATCACTGGACCGATATCTGTGTTTGGTACGAATTCGAATGCTCTACAGTATTTTGACCCCTTTCCACTATAGGTCAAATAACCACTTTTTCTGCGCAAAATTAATAGCGGCAACAAAATCATAGTATTCGTCATGAAATTTGACTTATTTTTTGTGTTACTTGAATCGTTTTTGGTTGAATTTGGAAGAAATCGGTTCAGATTTGGATATTGCGACCATATATATTCTATGTAAATGGTGCACCATACTGCCAATATTAGTCCGATTTAGGCAAAATTTTGCACAAAGTATTGAATTAGGTCTAGATTAATATGTTTCAAGTTTTGTTGAAATCGGTTCAGATTTAGATATAGCTCCCATATATAGTTTCGTTCGATTTTATGTAAACAGAGCACCATACTGCCAATATTGGTACGATTGAGACAAAATTTTACACAGAGTATTGAATTATGTCCAGATTGATGTATGCGAAGTTTTGTTGGAATCGGTTCTGATTTATATATAGCTCCTGATTTATATATAGCTAATAGTCCGATTTAAACGAAATTTTGCACAGCGTACTGAATTCAGTCCAGTTTGGCATCTATGAAGTTTTTTCTTGAAATCGGTCCATATTGAGATTTTAGGTAAATGGTGCACCAAACTTTCAATATTTATGCGATTGGGATGCAATTTTCTTATAGATTTCAGAATGTCATGTGTATGGTTTTTATTGGCTCATTGGTCATCCAAAGATGGCATGTCTCTTCTATCAACAGGATATTGTACACATTATCATTTTTTGTTTGTACCCAAAGTGGTAAAGAGTATCATTTTTTTTTTAATTTTGCACAGAAAAATCGGTCATTCCCATTCGAAGCGCTTGCTTGAGGTAATCGATACTTTGGTATTTTTTAGTGCCAACCTTGCTTTCCAAAATACTCCAGACATAATAGTCCCACGGATTGGTATCCGGAGATTTTGGTGGCCATTGTTCGCTGGAAATGAAGCGAGGAACCTCATTTTGTAACCATTGTTGGGTGGCGCGTGCTGAGTGCGATGGTGCTGAGTCCTGTTGGAAAGTACAAGGTCTGCGGCCAAAATTTACACCCTCCAAAATATTTTCGGGATAATTTTCGGCACGGTCGATTAATAAGAGCAGAGAGCAACCATCGGCTGTTATAGCGGTCCACACTATCACAATGGCCGGCGCTTTAGTTCTGATGGCCAACAGAAGGTGCACATTTTCAGCTGAGCTCTTTGACAAGTAAACACGATCATTTGGTTTGTTTTCAAACTGCTGGACAGCGAATGTTTTCTCATTTTAGAAAATAAAATTCCGCAGTTCACCACTTTCGTCAATGCGAAGCAACTCTTTTGAGTCTATTTTCTTTCTGTTGTGGTGTAAGTTCTTGCACTTTTTGGAATTTCAATGGCTTTACCCCGAGCTCATTTTTCAAAATATGCCGAATGGATTTTTTTCGATATGTTCAGTTCACGAGCCAATTTTTCGGTCACTGCGATGCGGGTTTCGATCAAGTCGCATAGTTACTTCTTCGAACCATTTTTGCTGATGTTGCTGTTTTCTTCCGTCCACTTCCTTGACACCGGGCTACGCTACCAGTATCACGATAACGAGCGATGGTACGAGACACAAAACATTTATTCACATTTAAATGCTGGAGTGCTCTAACGATAGCTACTTGTGGGTTTCCAGCCTAATGTAAAGAAATGACAATATCACGCTTGAATTCCATCACGAATAACTTTTTTCTGGAAAATTCTCAGCAAAATGCTTTTGTACGCTTGTAAGCCATATAATTAGCTGTCACTGGAATAATTTTAACAGCTGTTGTAGGAGTGGCTTAGTAGTATGGACAATGGGGTATCTTGGTCCAAGTTTTAATATAGCCCCCATATAACCATACCTCCATACCTTTTGCATGGATATTTGGTACCCATAGAGAACTCTCTGTGCCAAATTACAGTCAATTTGTTCGTAAAATGTAAGGTATTAATCCACGTCTTTAAATTATTATAAAACTATTTATTTTAATCGATTTGATAACAGGAAACCGGAAATAGGATGTAAGATGTTGTATAGTAAATACCCAAATAAATACCCACAAATGGGTATTTACTCAATTTACCGTGTATATACCCAATTTACCGCGTATTTACCCACTGTGGCCCCTAGAGTTTGTAACGCCGCGGAATATTGGTGTTAGACCCACATTTTAGTATACCGATCGTCATATCTCGACTAGTTGAGTCGATCTAGACATGTGATCGTCCGTATGTCCATTATATTTTGTAAACACGATACAGACCACAATTATGAATCAATCTTCATGTAGGTTCGATTGGGACCAAAGAAGACTCCTATTGTTTTTGGTATAGATCCATTAATACTGAGGGGACCAAATGGACCAAAAACTTTATTTTTATCTGTTTTTCATACCGCTCTAGTGGCAATAAATTATTTAGGGGGTCAAATGGAACCAAATTTTTGTGTGAAAAAATGGAAAATTTTGCATTCTATGGCGTGTATTTGAATAACTCCTGAAGAACATAGACCGTAGATGTTAACAGTATATCCAAGAAGTGTGGTTGACCTTTAAATTGATAATAAAAATATAACTGTAGGTTCTCAAATAGAGGAGTTATACGTAAATATTGTTTAGTATAATTACAATTTACATATTGGTTGTCGGAAATGTCGCTGTGCTCTTCTTGAAATTTTATATGAAGTTCCAGTTACGACCAAAGACGACATCTATAATTTTCCTTGATGTTCAGATGCTATTTAGGGGATAGAATCAACCGAAATCATTATTTCTAGTTTTTAGTCGCTCCAGAGGCCAAAATTATAAATCGAGAATTATAGGTTAAAAACGGGGAAGAGGATCTGGCCAACTAGTTAGAATGGCTGCTATAAAATAAAAATAACACAATTGCAATATTATAGGGTAAATGTTCATTCCGAGCAAAATTAATTCGGAAAATATGTCAGGGTAAAACAGAGAAGCTTTTGACCTCTAATCGGTTACCATTTTCCGACAAAATTAAAAAAATCATGGCAGACAATTTATAATGAGATCTGGCTTCCGGATTCTTGTTAGATAATAACCTCATTCGCAGAACATTATAAAATAAAATGTATTGACATAACTCCCATATTAAGGTGCCGCTTTATTTTATGTATTTTAAAGGTACATGTACTGAACGAAGTGGTCGTAATTTGACGTTGCGGGTTCTGGTGTGATGAAAAATGTCGATCTTTGAATTCAGCCGTATGAATGTAATTAAATTAAGGCCAATGTTTTGATATATACCCAATGTAAAGTTCCCGTTCCATTTTCGGAACATAACTTTTTTCAGAGATACTTTTAAGGAGGATATACAAAGTTAGAACCGTCAAAATTTAACGGCGTTTTTACTCGTTTTGTTTTCAATATGGAGGACAGATGTTACGATTACTACATGCTGCGAGTGTTATATTATGCACTGGCTAGTGCCAGGATGAATATTTCTAAATGGACTCTCAAAGGCTCTCGAGGTCTTAAGACGATATTTTAATAATTCCTTTCCACCAACGCCTTTTGAAAATCGCACATTCATACAATTTGTTTATGGCAAAAAAATAAGCAGGAGATGTGTAACATCAATTGTCATTCCTACTATTGCAAAGGCCCCCACATCGAAAAACTCTTCACCAATTTTTTTTTTTAATAAATCTATAAAAAAAATTACTCTTCCCACAGAAAGTAAAACCAACAAGCAATTTGAAAAAAATCACAAAACAACATTTCGCAAATACAAAGATTGATTATTTGACCTAAATATTTTTTTGTTTATTTTTTGTGTTTTTAATTTTCGCCTTAACTCTTTCCATTTTATACCCACAATTCCCTCAATCAAACTGCAATTAAATCCATAGAAATGTTTTTTTTTATTTTGTTTTGGCGTTTTACTTTATTTTGTTACTACTTTTTTTTTAAATTTTTGTTTTAATCTATTGCAAATGTTGTTTGTTATACCCTACACAACTATGTTGTCAGGGTATTATAGCTTTGTGCATCCCCAAAAGTTTGTAACGCCGCGAAATATTGGTCCTAGACCCACCTTTAAGTATACCGATCGTCATATCTCGACTAGCTGAGTCGATCTAGACATGTGTGTCCGTCCGTCCGTCCGTCCGTCTGTCCATTATAATTTGTAAACACGATACAGGCCACAGTTATGGACCAATCTTCACGAAATTTTGCATGTACGATGGGTTCTGGCCAATGAAGACCCCTATTGTTTTTGGGAAAGATCGGTTAATATTTAGGGGATGAAATGGACCAAATACTAAATTTTTGTCGGTTTTTCTGGTCGCTCCAGAGGCCGCAATAATGGCCCGAACATCGTGAAATTTTGCATGGAGAAGGGGATCGGGCCAAAGAATAAGCATGCCTGTTTTTATAAAGATCGGTCAATATTTAGCGGGTCAAATGGACCCTGACTTTTGTGTGAAAAATGACAAAATTTGTATTCTATAGCGTATATATTTACCCCTAAAGGACATAGACCCGAGAAGTTGATATTATATCCAAGAGGAGTGGTTGACCTTTAAATTGATACCACTTATTTTGTCGTATGTACTCGGATGTGGGAGTTACACCTAAATATTTACAAGTATCTCCATATTCATATATTATTTAGTAACCCATTATCACTCTATAGAGCGGAACTATAGCGCCGATCGCTTTGAAATGTTCCATGAGGTTCCAGTTATGGTCAAGGACAACGCCTATAATTTTCGCTGATGATCAGATATAAATTTTGGAATGAAGTGGACCGAAAACTTAATTTTTTGTGTTATTTTCGAGTCGATCTATAGACCACAAATGAAAGCCGAACATCACAACACAACCCACGGTGAAGGGAATCTGGACAATAGCTGTACTGAATACTCGTAATATTCGGAAAATATGTCAGTGTGAGGAAGGGTAGCTAGGACCTCTAATCGGGCAAGAGGGTGCAAATATCACGAAATATTGCCCAGGCTCGGAATAAACATCCGCAGAAAATTTGAGCTCCGTGGTAGTTGTGTAGGGTATCGTATGGTCGGCCCCGTCCGACTATACTGCTCCGCTCATTTTTTATTTGAATTTTTTTTGTCGAACCAAAAATATAATGCGAAATTATGAACAAACTGAGCAATTCATCATGAATTTAGTCATTTATTTTTTTTTTTAATTTTAATTCCCAACGTCAACTACAAGTAGATGTCCAAAAGACCTTTTTTGCATGTAGAAACAAAAAAATTCTTTGAAGTCCGACTGGGAGGAACTTTTAATTCCGAAATCCTTAAAACAAGACAAAAATGGCTAAATAATGAATTTTATTTCGGATCGTCCATAATGCTCGTCTATAGAGACTACCTACAGCTCGTTTATAGAGACTCCCTACGACTCAGCTCCATATCTCCTCGTTTATAGAGATATCACCTAGCATATAGAGACTTCCTGCTTTACCCCATCTAAATATATTCACTTCTTCTGGAACTGCCACAGCGACTCCTGCTTGAACTCGTCTGTAAAAACCCTTCTTCAGTTCGTCTATAGATACTCCCTTCTTCAGCTCGTCTACAGAGACTCCCTTCTTCAGCTCGTCTATAGAGACTCCCTTCTTCAGCTCGTCTATAGAGACTCCCTTCTTCAGCTCGTCTATAGAGACTCCCTTCTTCAGCTCGTCTACAGAGACTCCCTTCTTCAGCTCGTCTATAGAGACTCCCTTCTTCAGCTCGTCTATAGAGACTCCCTTCTTCAGCTCGTCTATAGAGACCCCCTGCTTCAGCTCGTCTATAAACACTCCCTGCTTCAGCTCGTCTATAAAGACTCCCTGCTTCAGCTCGTCTATAGAGACTCCCTGCTTCAGCTCGTCTATAGAGACTCCCTGCTTCAGCTCGTCTATAGAGACTCCCTGCTTCAGCTCGTCTATAGAGACTCCCTGCTTCAGCTCGTCTATAGAGACTCCCTGCTTCAGCTCGTCTATAGAGACTCCCTGCTTCAGCTCGTCTATAGAGACTCCCTGCTTCAGCTCGTCTATAGAGACTCCCTGCTTCAGCTCGTCTATAGAGACTCACTTCAGCTCGTCTATAGAGACTCCCTGCTTCAGCTCGTCTATAGAGACTCCCTGCTTCAGCTCGTCTATAGAGACTCCCTGCTTCAGCTCGTCTATAGAGACTCACTTCAGCTCGTCTATAGAGACTCACTTCAGCTCGTCTATAGAGACTCACTTCAGCTCGTCTATAGAGACTCACTTCAGCTCGTCTATAGAGACTCACTTCAGCTCGTCTATAGAGACTCCCTTCAGCTCGTCTATAGAGACTCCCTTCAGCTCGTCTATAGAGACTCCCTTCAGCTCGTCTATAGAGACGCACTTCAGCTCGTCTATAGAGACGCACTTCAGCTCGTCTATATAGACTCACTTCAGCTCGTCTATAGAGACTCACTTCAGCTCGTCTATAGAGACTCACTTCAGCTCGTCTATAGAGACTCACTTCAGCTCGTCTATAGAGACTCACTTCAGCTCGTCTATAGAGACGCACTTCAGCTCGTCTATATAGACGCACTTCAGCTCGTCTATATAGACGCACTTCAGCTCGTCTATAGAGACTCACTTCAGCTCGTCTATAGAGACTCACTTCAGCTCGTCTATAGAGACTCACTTCAGCTCGTCTATAGAGACTCACTTCAGCTCGTCTATAGAGACTCACTTCAGCTCGTCTATAGAGACTCACTTCAGCTCGTCTATAGAGACTCACTTCAGCTCGTCTATAGAGACTCACTTCAGCTCGTCTATAGAGACTCCCTGCTTCAGCTCGTCTGTAGAGACTCCCTTCTTCAGCTCGTCTATAGAGACTCCCTTCTTCAGTTCGTCTATAGAGACTCCCTTCTTCAGTTCGTCTATAGAGACTCCCTGCTTCAGTTCGTCTATAGAGACTCCCTACTTCAGCTCGTCAATAGAGACGCCCTACTTCAGCTCGTCTATAGAGACGCCCTACTTCAGCTCGTCTATAGAGACTCCCTGCTTCAGCTCGTCTATAGAGATTTCCTGCTCCAGCTCGTCTATAGAGACTCCCTGCTTCAGCTCGTCTATAGAGACTCCATTCTTTAGCTCGTCCATAGAGACTCCCTTCAGCTCATTTATAGAGACTCCTTTCAGCTCGTCCATAGACACTCCCTTAAGCTCGTCTACATCGTCCTTTGCTTCATCTGTAGAGACTCCCTTCTACTAATCTGTAGAGACTCCCTGCTTTAGCTCCTCCATAGAGACTTATTGCCCTGCCCAGTTCACCTATAAAGTGTCCCTGGCCTCCAAAGATTCCCTTCTTCAGATCTGTCTTCCATCGACATCAATTGTATGAATGTTGTATCGTATGTAGCCCCCAATAATCTATTTTCTTTCTCATCGCACATGCTGAGTAATTAATAAGTCAATATATCAATCAAAAAAGAAGTGGTAACCCTGTTGTAGGTGACCTAATGATGATGCTGATGATATAATCGTTCAAGCACACGCCATGTTGCCATGCACCAAGATCACAACAATAATGGTAATAATAGTAACTGTAACATAGCCACAAGACCAAACGAACTTGATATCACACCAACACCTTACCATGTCATGACTTTGTTGTTGTTATTAGTTTCGTGCTACAAACTAAATAATAGAAGAAAAAACCCCAAAGACCCGCATCGAAACTAAATCACGCAAATTACAGTTATTTTTTTTTCAATGTTGTTATTAATTTGAGCTTGTTTGAGGTTGCTGTTCTTGATGTTGTTGTTTGGGCAACAACATATGTTTAGAATAATTTTTTTAAATATTGATTGAAATCATAAGCGGATATTTATTTTTGATACTTTTAAAATAGATTATAAATCCTGGTTTAGTTTAATCTGATATACTTTTTAGAAGATGTGTAGCTTCTGTTTTGGTTGGCAAGTATCTGGGTGTTGATAGGAAGATTTGCTCAGATAACATTTGCATAACTCTAAAACTAATCCAAAAATACAACATGCCTAAATTATTCAGGACAATTCTTTACAACGTTTTTTGAAAGTCTAGTCAGTCGCCTAAAATTTGAAACCACTTTCAAGGTCTCAAAATCGTCATTTGTATAATTTCAATTATTTTATAATTTTGTTGCTTTGATTTCATTGAGGTATTCATCATTCGATCTGTTAACACTTCAGTTTTTTTTTTAAATCTCCAATTTGCTGTATTGTGATTCAATAGAAAATAATAAATCAATATCATTATTTTTGTTCATTTTCAAAGGTTATCATCGTCTGTTTGTATCGAAGATTTTAACAAGGTGATTATTAGGTTTTTTTTGCACATTTAATCGATTAATTAGACTAATCGCTGAACTATTTTAACTAAAAATTTGAGTTTTAATAGTTTTGTATTTTTTGTTTCCTCCAAAGATTGGCAAATCAAATTATTTTGGAGATTTAGGCGACTTAGCGTCAGATTAAATCACTTTCAAATCATAATTGTTCACTATTCGAAAATATTAAATCAGCCGTTATTAGAAAAACAAATGTTATTGCAAATCGTTATGAAAAATTTAAGTGTCGGATAAAAATAAAAAAATGAATTTCCTGAAAAATGAAGTTTGTTTCTTAAGTCTTTTGTTTTAACAAACAGTAGAAAATATTATCGTAATAAAAAAGGGTTAGATGAAAGCTAATTATTGCACATCTGACAACATGGACCTATACCGAAAATATCACCAATTTCCGGCAAATATATTTATTAGTATCCGAAAACCCGGAATGATGGATTGCGAGTATTTCTTCGGAATATCGAAAATAGGAAATACATTTATATGGGGGACTGAGGATTCATAATGATTATTTTGTGATAAGATTTACATGTGTCACTCTCATAGAAACCGAAATTTCAGATTAGAGGCACTACCTGACTTTGACCTGACTGACTTTTTCGAAACATGGACATATACTGAAAATTTTCCTGCAAACGCCACCCATTAAAAACCCTAAATGCAACATTTCAGCCAATCCTTATGACCTTAAAAATACCGACAATGAGGTCGTCATAAGGAGTCAAACCTACATATCCAATTTTCAATCCCTTCAGCTCGTCTATAGACTCCCCACGGCTTCTCTATAGAAACTCCCCTCGGCTCCTCTATAGAGAATGCCTCAGGTCATCTATAGAGACTCCCCCAGGTCGCCTATAGAGAATCCCCCAGGTCCTCTATAGAGAATCCCCCAGGTCCTCTATAGAGACTCCCCCAGGTCGTCTATAGAGACTTCCCTCAGGTCGTCTATAGAGATTCATTTCGGCGTGTCTATAGAGTCAATACGTCTATAGAGACCCCCCTCTGCACGTCAATTGAAACTCCATCAGCTCGTCCATAGAGACTCCCCTCAGCTCGTCTATAGAGACTCCCTTCAGCTTGTCTATAGAGACTCCCCTCAGCTTGTTTATATAGTCTCTCTTCAGCTAGTCTATAGAGAAACACTTTAATTTTTCTATACAGTCTTTCTTCACCTCGTCTATAAAGTCTCCTTTCGGTCTACGTATAAAAACTCCTTACGGCTCGTCTATAAAGTCTCCCTTCAGCTCGTCTATAGAGACACTTCTCAGCTTGCCTTTAGATACTCCCCTCTGTTCGTTTATAGAGACTTACTTCAGCTCATCTATAGATACTCCCCTCAGATCATCTATAGAGGCTCCCCTCAGCTCGTCTATAGAGACTGCCTTCAGCTCCTCAGCTCGTATATTGAGACACTTTTGCCTACAGACCTCTTATTCTTTTGACGTTGTTTCTATGGAGAGAACATGGACTTGTAGGTCTTTTTCTTTTAACACACCTGATGTTTAGAAAGAAAATATTTCAAAGGATTTGTTGAGTTTTTAATACCCTCCACCATAGTCTTGATCAGCATAAAATTCTATGACGATCTAAGCATGTCCGTCTGTCCGCCTGTCTGATGTAATCACTCTAGCGTCTAAACGAATTGAGATAGAAAGCCAACATTTTGCATAGAGTCGTCTTTTGTCTGCAGGCAGGTCAAGTTCGAAGATGGGCTATATCGGTCCACGTTTAGGCATACCTCCCATATAAGGGTACCCCCAAATTTTCAGTATTTTGGGGTTCTTGAGCGCGTTTTTCAACCAAATTCGCTGAAATTTGGTAAAATAGGTTCTTTTTGGATACCAAATTTCTCAACTAAAAATTATAAATATAGGTCCACTTTTTCTGGTAGCCCCCATGAAACGGATTTGGTCCAAAGAAACATGGGGTCTAGAAACATGGGGTCATTAGCCATAAGGCTAAGGTTATAATTATCCATTAAAAATTTCCGAAATTTGTATTATGTTTTACATAATCCGTTTTTAGAAATGTCGGTATAGATCCATTTTTTGGTATGTTCCCTATTTGTTCATTTCTAGTACCTGTCAGTATGTTCTAGTACCTGTCAGGTATCCAAAGTTCGGCCCGGCCGAACTTAACGCTTTTTCACTTGTTTTTTTAATAAAACATTCTTAATAGTCTGTTGATTTTTACTGTACAAAAAAAATACAGATCTGAGGATCTTATAATTTCGTATTTATTTTTATAGAAATCCTAAACAACACCCTCCCAAATGTATAATATTCTTTATATGGACTTATGACGTTTACAATTTACTCCTGACACTATTATCACCACCATCTCTAATTCGCTTAGAATCTCTCGCATTAACCACAACCATAAAAAATAAATAAAATAGCTATAATTTTGCACAGGTAAAACATTAATTTGAAATGAAAACCTTCTCAACAATAAATAAAAACAAAAATAAAGAAGAAACAAAAAAAGAAACAAAAGCAAATAACAAATGGAATATTCATAATAAAAATCAGTCATAGTACAAAAAGAGGCTGGCTGGCGGGATGGCTGACTGACACAAAAGAATATAAAAACCCAAACTATCAAATGTGGCTTTTTTTGTAAACAAACAGATGAAAAAATTAGGTTAATGTGCTTGTGGCACACGCTGTTTGCAGTCAGCCAGCAAGACATCCCCAAGTCCCTCATTTTTATCTAGGCAGTCACACAAAATAAAACAAAAAAACGAACCTTAGAGTTCCATCCAGCCATGCGCGCCTCTCCATTTCAAATGTAACGCAAATCACAGCTTAAAACGTGATGCCATGGATTTCATCTCAAGCACACAAACAGACAGACGGACAGCCAGACAGACTCACTGTGAACTCAATGGCGTTCGTGAAAGATCTACATAGAATAATTCTTGATGAAAGCCAGCACATTTTTGATATACAACTCATCATCTTTTTCAAGTCATTCTCCTCGTCTATTCAATTCAGTTTTGTCATGCCATGGCATGCTGTTAATATCCAGTTTTGGTTATTAACGTCGGTCCAAGATTAGCTAACATCTTGGAGATATTTATCTTTATGGGAATTATGCTTTTGTTCCGAATCAAAATGTAAAAATTATCCAAAATACCGAATGAGAGAACAAAAAATAAGGGGGAGGCCGGTAAACTTTGTCAATTCGCTATGCCATGTCATGCTTAAAAAGTACTTAGATCTGAATTAGATTTGAAAGGAAAGGAAAACAGATTTCGATTTATTTTGAATATTGACAGACATTGATGTTCCGAAATTTCAGGGCAGAACACAAATGTGGGAACTCTATGTGGGAACTCCCTGCTGCAATTCGTCTATAAAGACTTCCTTCAGCTCATCTGTAGAGATTCCCTTCAGCTCTTCTATAAAAACTGTCTTCGTCTCGTCTTTAAAGACTACCTTCAGCTCGTCTATAGAGACTCACTTCAGCTCGTCAATAGAGACTCACTTTAGCTCGTCAATAGAGACTCACTTCAGCTCGTCTATAGAGACTCACTTCAGCTCGTCTATAGAGACTCACTTCAGCTCGTCTATAGAGACTCACTTCAGCTCGTCTATAGAGACTCACTTCAGCTCGTCTATAGAGACTCACTTCAGCTCGTCTATAGAGGCTCACTTCAGCTCGTCAATAGAGACTCACTTCAGCTCGTCAATAGAGACTCACTTCAGCTCGTCAATAGAGACTCACTTCAGCTCGTCAATAGAGACTCACTTCAGCTCGTCTATAGAAACTCACTTCAGCTCGTCTATAGAGACTCACTTCAGCTCGTCTATAGAGGCTCACTTCAGCTCGTCAATAGAGACTCACTTCAGCTCGTCAATAGAGACTCACTTCAGCTCGTCTATAGAGACTCACTTCAGCTCGTCTATAGAGGCTCACTTCAGCTCGTCAATAGAGACTCACTTCAGCTCGTCAATAGAGACTCACTTCAGCTCGTCTATAAAGAGACTCACTTCAGCTCGTCTATAAAGATTCCCATCATCTCGTCTATAATGACTCCCTTCAGCTCGTCTATAAAGACTCCCTTCAGTTCGTCTATAGAGACTCACTTCAGTTCGTCTATAAAGACTCCCATCAGCTCGTCCATAGAGACTCACTTCAGCTCGTCTATAGAGACTCACTTCAGCTCTTCTATAGAGACTCCCGTCTGCTCTTCTATAGAGACTCCCGTCTGCTCGTCTATAAAGACTCCCGTCTGCTCGTCTATAAAGACTCCCGTCTGCTCGTCTATAAAGACTCCCGTCTTCTCGTCTATTAAAACTCCATTCAGCTCGTCTATAAAGACTCCCATCTGCTCGTCTATGAAGACTCCCATCTGCTCGTCTATGAAGACTCCCATCTGCTCGTCTGTAAATACTCCCATCTGTTCGTCTATAAAGATTCCCATCATCTCGTCTATGAAGACTCCCATCTGCTCGTCTATGAAGACTCCCATTTGCTCGTCTGTAAATACTCCCATCTGTTCGTCTATAAAGATTCCCATCATCTCGTCTATGAAGACTCCCATCTGCTCGTCTATGAAGACTCCCATCTGCTCGTCTATGAAGACTCCCATTTGCTCGTCTATGAAGACTCCCATCTGCTCGTCTGTAAAAACTCCCATCTGTTCGTCTATAAAGATTCCCATCATCTCGTCTATAATGACTCCCTTCAGCTCGTCTATAGAGACTCACTTCAGTTCGTCTATAAAGACTCCCATCAGCTCGTCTATAGAGACTCACTTCAGCTCGGCTATAAAAACTTCCTTCAGCTCGTCTATAGAGACTCCCGTCAGTTCATCTATAGAGACTTCCTTTGTCTATATAAACATTCTGTAGCTCAATTTTCTTATATAAAACAATTCCAAAGATCCAATCACAGCGTTTTGTCTACAGAAAAAATCCTTTGGGGATTGCTTAGGATCATATTTTTCTATAGAAATACTAATAGAATATTTGTTTATATACCTTTGAAATTATTTTTTCATGATTTTTACAATATCCATTTAAATACCCTCTTCTCCCCTTTCATTTTACAGATAATTGCTGGAAAAATTCATTTCAAAACAACACTACAATAATGGCGACCACATTAGGTCCCCCCAGTAATCACAACAAAATTCACACACACACCGCCAATAAAATCTGGACCATCATCACTGCAACAATCGTCACCAACTCTAATGAATAGCAACAACAGTAACAACAACAAACGTGGTCACATACGTTCCGCCTCATTGGAAAATGCCAATTCGTTGATATCCAAAAATACCCTGGGCCTACCAATGGTTCCATCACACAATTCCGCCACGGGAACACTAAAATCACGTAACGAACAAAAACGCATGCGTAACAAATTCGGCAGTCACAGTAATCTGGATGACTTCGTGCAACAGGGACGCAACAAATTCAACAACATTCGGCAAATGTTTGAACTAACCAAAGGTGGCATGCATAGTAAGACTATGGATGATGCCAACAACAACAACAATAGCAGCAATGAACCCCAGTCAATGCAATCCTTGCCACCAATGATGACAACATCACTAACCTCTATGACATGTTCCCCCACCTCATCCGCCTCAGCATCCACTTCGAATTTAACCTCAGCATCATTAAATCATAATAAATATTCACCAATGATGATGATGACAATGCCAAAACGTTCGGCTGTCACAAGGAAACCTCCCATACCGACACCACCAACCAACGCTGCTAGTCCAGCCGCACAGGCGGGAAAATCGGAAAACGGATGCGGAATTGTTGGTAGTCGTAACAGTATTACGGAAGTTAGTGAACGTTTAAATATTAATGAACAGCAATTGGATGTTGCGACAGCCAACAATAAAATACAACAACAACATCAGCAGCACCAACAGCGACAGATTTTACAAGCTCAACGCACCCAAACCCATACAGCCTTAGTTCATAGTACACAACAACAGCAGCAGCAAGCCCAGCAACAGCATCATGTTCAGGCTCAGCACCTTCATCACCAAACCCAACCGCAGCAGCTCCAACAACCACAACGGAGTGCAAGTGATTTGTCATACATCCAGACCATCGATGAGAATCACGAACAACAGGTTTGTTGGCCTATTCTGTTGTAACTACTCCTACAGTACTTTAAATAGAAATTGAGGTTAGGTTGAGATAGAAAGGCTAAAATATTGTGAAATGCATATATGTAGGTTTTCCACGAAATGAAGGTGAAGCATTTTTATGAACCCCCCTAGCATTAATATTTTTATCAGCCATTCCATCAGGTCGACTATAAAGTCATAAAATCGTCTAGGGACTCGACTCAGTTCTTCTATAGACACTTAGTTCGTCTATAGAGACTTCCATCAGCTTATTTATAGGGACTCCCTCGTCTTTAGAAGCTCGTTCCCGTCCGCTCATCTATGGAGACTCCTTTCAGCTCGTCTGTAAAAAGACTCCCTTCAGCTCGTCTGTAAAGAGACTCCCTTCAGCTCGTCTGTAAAGAGACTCCCTTCAGCTCGTCTGTAAAGAGACTCCCTTCAGCTCGTCTGTAAAGAGACTCCCTTCAGCTCGTCTATAGAGACTCCCTTCAGCTCGTCTATAGAGACTCCCTTCAGCTCGTCTATAGAGACTCCCTTCAGCTCGTCTATAGAGACTTCCTTCAGCTCGCCTATAAAGACTCTCCTCAGAGACCCACTTCCGCTCGTCTATAGAGACTACCTTCAGCTCGTCTATAGAGACTACCTTCAGCTCGTCTATAGAGACTCCCTTCAGCTCATCTATAGAGACTCCCTTCAGCTCGAATATAGACTCTCCTTTAGATCGTCTATTTTCAGCTTCTATATAGGGTCTGCTTTGTGTTCTTTGAAAATCCACGCTTCTTACAGACCCTGGAAAATTATTCTTAAACAATTCCTCGCTTCTTATGGACCCTAAAAAAGGTTTTTTATAGACCCTATAAGAAACTTGGATTCTTATAAAATTCAAGTTCCTTATAGATCCTGAAAAATATCATTCAAAAAATCCACGCTTCTAATAGACCCCGGAAAAAATTCTTTAAAAATCCACGCTTCTTATAGACTCTGGAATATATTCCTTAAAAATCAACGTTTCTTCTAGACCCTGAATAAATATTCCTTAACAAATTCTCGCGTCTTATAGACCCTAAACAGGTTCTTTGAAAAATCCACACTTCTTATAGACCTTGAAAAAATATTATTTAAAAAATCCACTCTTCCTTTGCACCCTGAAAAAAAAATATTTAAAAAATTCACGTTTTTATAGACCCAGAAAAAATATTCCTAAAAACAATATTTTTTAAAAAAGAAAAACCCATCACACATACTCTATTCGAAATCTGAGAAGTGGAATGGTATTTCCGATATACTTCCTTGAAATTGGTTACCCAGGGCTATTACTACAGGGTGTATCCTAAGTCATTAACAGTTAACGTCAAAAACTGCACCACCTATACATCCAGCAACTGGCTTACGTATTTCATAGAGAACACAGCCACAAACCGTATTCAAATTTATATCTTGCCCTAGACACTTGTCTGATAGAATCCGCCCGCTGTCTGTTAGCCTTTGCGTTGGAATATTTCATGGGTGTGTCATTAGAGTTGGGTTGCACTTTACACACAAATGAAACACTTTTGTTTCTCAACTGTCAATAGTCAGCAGATAAAAATGTTTATTAATCACAGCATATGGTGTGGAGCAGTAAAGGGGCCACTTAGGAGGGTGATGGAAATTTGAAAAAATTGAATTTGTCCCGAACTCGTACAATCATATTAACCAGAAATCATTCTTTACATTGTAGATTAGTATTTTTTTTTTAATTTTATCACCCCTTCAAGTAACACCCTTTGCCTTGTGTATATATTTTTTTATATCTATAAATTCTTTTATAATTACCTTCAATATTTTATCAAATATTTTTGGTTTCTCCCCTTCAATTTCTTTTATCATTGATTTGTTTTTAACTTTGTATTATTGTTGTTGTTATTGTTTTTTCTTCTTCTTCTTCTCTTCTCTTTTGTGCCTTTACGTTTAGACTACAAATCTTTTACGCCCGATTGCTTTTAAGCCGATCCCTTTCGAGCCGGACTATACCATTCCCAGTCGTTATTGTGATGTTGTTACGTCGGCTCAGTCAGCAACGGCATCGGTGAATAGTAACAACAACCCCAGTTGTGTCGGTGGTTCGATAAACATGAACAGCAGCAACAGCAACAACAACAACCACGGCAATCACATCACCAATTCAACAACAAATTCTCACCACCATCATCACAATATGATTGTGGGCGATCGTTATGGTTCCACACCATCATTGGCCGCAGTACCCGGTTCTAATATGCGATTTGGAAGTAAGTATTGAAGTGAAATTGTGAATTTTTATAGATTTCTGGTAAATTAAATTTGTTTGGAAATGGAGCATTTAGATATTTTTATGGGTTGTAAAAAGTTTACTTAGAGTATTTAAAAAAAAAAAAAATTTAAAAAAAATATGAACAAAATTTTGATTACAAAATCAAAATTGATTTCATCGAAACTTGTCACAGGTTAGGTTATACTAATTTCAGTATGTTTTGTGCATATCGGCCACATTTTGAGTTCTTGGAGCATCATTTACTTAATATCGGGAGAAAATATATATGGGAGCTCTATCTAAATCTGAACCGAGTTCCACAAAATTTTCGACACTCTAGGTTATATTAACTTCAGTACGTTGTGCACTGTTCATTGTACAAAATACCGTGGCAATTGTGACAAACTTTTGGTCTTTAGTGCACAATTTACATAAAATCTTAAGAAAATATATATAGGAGCTATATCTAAATCTGAACCGATTTTCACGAAACTTGGCACACATCATTCTAGACCTAATTCATTACGCTTTGCAAAATTTCGTGCAAATCGAAAGATATATAGGAACTTTGGTACACCATTTACCTTAAATCGGATGAAGATATATATGGGAGCTATATCTAAATCTGAGCCGATTTTCACGAAACATTACACACATCATTCTAGACCTAATTCATTACGCTGTCCTAAATTTCGTGCAAATCGAAAGATATTAAGGGACTTTGGGGCACCATTTACATTAAATCGGACGAAAATATATATGGGAGCTATATCTAAATCTGAACCGATTTTCACGAAACTTTGCACACATCATTCTAGACCTAATTCATTACGCTTTGCAAAATTTCGTGCAAATCGAAAGATATATAGGAACTTTGGTACACCATTTACCTTAAATCGGATGCAGATATATATGGAGCTATATCTAAATCTGAACCGATTTTCACGAAACTTGGCACACATCATTCTAGACCCAATTCATTACGCTTTGCAAAATTTCGTGCAAATCGAAAGATATATAGGAACTTTGGTACACCATTTACATTAAATCGGATGAAGATATATATGGGAGCTATATCTAAATCTGAACCGATTTTCACGAAACATTACACACATCATTCTAGACCTAATTCATTACGCTATGCCAAATTTCGTGTAAATCGAAAGATATATAGGGACTTTGGTACACAATTAACCTTAAATCGGACGAACATATATATGGGAGCTATATCTAAATCTGAACCGATTTTCAGGAAACTTAACACCCATCATTCTAGACCTAATTCATCACGCTGTGCAAAAATTCGTGCAAATCGAAAGATATATAGGGACTTTGGTACACAATTAACCTTAAATCGGACGAACATATATATGGGAGCTATATCTAAATCTAAACCGATTTTTAGGAAACTTAACACCCTTCATTCTATACATAATTCATTACGCTGTGCCAAAATTTCGTGCAAATCGAAAGATATTAGGGGACTATGGTACACCATTTGCCTTAAATCGGACGAAAATATATATGGGAGCTATATCTAACTCTGGACCGATTTTCAGGAAACTTAACACACATCATTCTACGCCTAATTTATTACGCTGTCGTAAATTTCGTGCAAATCGAAAGATATTAAGGGACTTTGGGGCACCATTTACATTAAATCGGACGAAGATATATATGGGAGCTATATACCTGTACTTTGTTTACAATTTAACATGGACAGACAGACGGACGGACTTGTATAAATCGACTTAAAAAGTGATTCTATGCATATTCTCAAAAGGAACCATGTGTCTATCTCGTTTCCTTTTGCCTGTTACAAACATATGCACAAAGACATAATACCCTGTACCACAGAGTGGTGAAGGATATAAAAATTCAACTCAATTCAAAAACTCTCCTCATAGACCCTGAACAAATGTTCTTAAAACCCCACGCTTTATATAGACCCTGAAAATATATTCCTTAAAAAATCCACGCTTCTTACATGACCTGAAAAAATATTCTTTTAAGAATCCACGCCTTGTATTGATCCCACAAAAATATTCTTTAAAAAATCCACACTTCTTATAGGCCTTAAAAAAATATTCCTTAAAAAAATCCACACCTTGTATTGGTCCCTCAAAATATGTTCTTTAATAAATGCCCACCTTGTGTTGGTCCTTCGAAAAATGTTCTTTAAAAATCTACGCGTCTTATAGACCCTGAAAAATTAATTTAAAAATGTACGCTTCTATAGACAGATTATTTTTCCTTAAGGGAACCCCCCCCATTCTCTATTTTAATTTTTCAAGATTTTCAATGGGCTGCTAAATCAATACCAATGCTTGTTGAGGTTTGTAACTTTGCACATATATATTTGAAGATTTAAAAGAGAAGAAAAATAATTTACAAAAAATTTTTGTTACTGTTTTGTTGTTGTTTTTGGTAATTAAAGAAAAGTCCTTATTTTTGATGGCGGGCATGATAACTCCTCACTGGAACATCGGAATCCGAAAATTCCAACGGTGTTAGAAAGAGTACATGTCATGTCGCTCTAAAATTAAAAAAATGGTGGACCTTTGAAAAAATATTTTTTTGAAAATCGCCGATTTTTTACCAAAAACCAAGTTAAAAAATAAGGAAGATCTTCACCGATTGGCTTTATCCTAGTTCATACGAGAGCTATACACTCCCAGAGAAACGTTGCAAAATTTGGAACCGATTGGAATATTAGTTATCGTGCCCGCCATTCGCAAAAAAATGTTTAGAGAAAAACGCGTTTAAAGTTTGAGAAGCCCTTCAGCCGTCACTTGATGCTGACACAATAAATCGGCTATATCTTCAAGAGTTCTTGAGATTTTCACTTGAAATTTTGTAGGGAAATTCTTTAATCAGTGTAGGTTCGAATTATATCAACAAAAATTTTGACCCCGAGAATGGGGGGGGTCCCCTTAAGTAAACCACGCCTTGTGTTGGTCCCTAAAAATTTCCTTTAAGAAATCTCTCCCCTGAGAACTCATTCCTTAATAACCCCACATGGTTTTTTTGTTGAATAGTGTTCCTTCCAAATAGCAAGCCTTTGTTTTTCGCTTGGAAATCCACTCATTGGGCCATAAGCCAAGCTAATAACCAATGCTGTTTGGCTAATTCGTTTTATTATTTCTTGTGGTTATATTCGGATTAACAATTATTTTATTTGTTTTTAATTTTCCCTCTCTTTTCGGCTCCTTTTGCAGGTACCACCGATCTAAGGCACAGTGGTAATGGTGGCGGCATGACTCTTATGACAGCTGGTGGACTCCATGGTAACTGCAGTGTCGGCGGCAGCGGAGTCATTGTCGGTGGTGGTGGTTATTCAAGCAATAATTATTGCAATAGCCTGATGGCACGTCGTCGCGGTTCCAGATCGTTGAAAATCAACGATAGCATGGAATCTATTCGACATACACCGGACTCGGATATCAACAGTCAAACAGGCACCCTGTAAGTAGTAGTAGCAGATCCCCAAATGCATTCACTGTTGGGTTTAGTTGCAAGGCAGACACGCTCCTAAATGGCAGCAAAAACCTGTCGTCCGGTTATTATTATCTGACACTTCGTGTCTCGTCTCGCCTTGTATCTCTCAGTGTGTTTGTCGATTTCGGGTTTCTATTTTCGAAATTTGGTCAGTCAGTCATTTAGTCATAAATGTTAATTTACTTTTGTTGTTGTAGAAAATCAAATGATAGTGGTGGCAGTGGCCTCAATATGGCCATGACCAGCAACAGCAGTGCCAGCAGCAATACCAACACCATGGCCAGTAGCAGCAGTTGCAGTAGTGCCAGCAGCAGCACCACCAATAAATATCACTCTGATCAATGTGATATGACACCCTCACCTTCGGATTCGGGTATTTCCGATTTGGAGGCCGCGTTAAAGGATCGTGATTCAGAGCTATCGTATCTGCGACAAACCATGGAACACAATGAGAAAGTAATTTTCAAAGTACAAAAGGTTTAAAGATTTACCACCTGAAAATGTTTCAATATTTCGAATAGGCGATATTAATTGGAGTCATTTTTTTGTGTGTTTTTTCACTTTTCATTTAGGATAAGGAGTCGTATTGGGAAAACGAAACAAAACGTTTGAAATTGTATTATGAGGCCCAGCAGCGTGAATATATGTTGAAAATCAAGAAAATGGAACAAATGGTCGCCATGCAACAATTCCAATTCAAGCAGCACAAATTGCGTCACAACGAGCAGACCCAAAAGCTGAGGGAGCAGTTGGCGGAGCTGAAGAGTGAATATGAAATGTTGAAGTGAGTATTGGATAATGTCGAAATTTAAAAAAACAAAGATATTTTGAGGTATATTCTAATTATATATATATAGGAGATTTATGTGTGCGGAACTTTTTTGAGAGCCTAACGGAAGTGCGGAGATTTTATTGAGAATTCAGCAGAATTAAATTTTTAAAGAATAATTTTTGAGGGTCTATAAGAGGCGTGGATTTTTTAAAGAATAATTTTTGAGGGTCTATAAGAGGCGTAGATTTTTTAAAGAATAATTTTTCAGGGTCTATAAGAGGCGTGGATTTTTTAAAGAATAATTTTTGAGGGTCTATAAGAGGCGTGGATTTTTTAAAGAATAATTTTTCAGGGTCTATAAGAGGCGTGGATTTTTTAAAGAATAATTTTTGAGGCTCTATAAGAGGCGTGGATTTTTTAATGAATAATGTTTGAAGCTCTATAAGATGCGAGGATTTTTTAAAGAATCATTTTTGAGGGTCTACGAGAAGCGTGGATTTTTTAAAGAATAATTTTTGAGGGTCTATAAGAGGCGTGGATTTTTAAAGAATAATTTTTGAGGGTCTATAAGAGGCGTGGATTTTTAAAGAATAATTTTTCAGGGTCTATAAGAGGCGTGGATTTTTTAAAGAATAATTTTTGAGGCTCTATAAGAGGCGTGGATTTTTTAAAGAATAATTTTTGAGGCTCTATAAGAGGCGTGGATTTTTTAAAGAATAATGTTTGAAGCTCTATAAGATGCGAGGATTTTTTAAAGAATCATTTTTGAGGGTCTACGAGAATCGTGGATTTTTAAAAGAATAATTTTTGAGGGTCTATAAGAGGCGTGGATTTTTTAAAGAATCATTTTTGAGGGTCTATAAGAGGCGTGGATTTTTTAAAGAATCATTTTTGAGGGTCTATAAGAGGCGTGGATTTTTTAAAGAATCATTTTTGAGGGTCTATAAGAGGCGTGGATTTTTTAAAGAATAATTTTTGAGGGTCTATAAAGGCGTGGAGGCGTGGATTTTTTAAAGAATCATTTTTGAGGGTCTATAAGAGGCGTGGATTTTTTAAAGAATCATTTTTGAGGGTCTATAAGAGGCGTGGATTTTTTAAAGAATCATTTTTGAGGGTCTATAAGAGGCGTGGATTTTTTAAAGAATAATTTTTGAGGGTCTATAAGAGGCATGGATTTTTTAAAGAATAATTTTTGAGGGTCTATAAGAGGCGTGGATTTTTTAAAGAATAATTTTTGAGGGTCTATAAGAGGCATGGATTTTTTAAAGAATAATTTTTGAGGGTCTATAAGAGGCGTGGATTTTTTAAAGAATAATTTTTGAGGGTCTATAAGAGGCGCGGATTTTTTAAAGAATAATTTTTGAGGGTCTATAAGAGGCGTGGATTTTTAAAGAATCATTTTTGAGGGTCTACAAGAAGCGTGGATTTTTTAAAGAATAATTTTTGAGGGTCTACGAGAAGCGTGGATTTTTTAAAGAATAATTTCTGAGGGTCTATAAGATGCGTAGATTTTTTAAAGAATAATTTTTGAGGGTCTACGAGAAGCGTGGATTTTTTAAAGAATAATGTTGAAGCTCTATAAGATGCGAGGATTTTTTAAAGAATCATTTTTGAGGGTCTACGAGAAGCGTGGATTTTTTAAAGAATACTTTTTGAGGGTCTACGAGAAGCGTGGATTTTTTAAAGAATACTTTTTGAGGGTCTACGAGAAGCGTGGAATTTTTAAAGAATACTTTTTGAGGGTCTACGAGAAGCGTGGATTTTTTAAAGAATACTTTTTGAGGGTCTACGAGAAGCGTGGATTTTTTAAAGAATACTTTTTGAGGGTCTACGAGAAGCGTGGATTTTTTAAAGAATACTTTTTGAGGGTCTACGAGAAGCGTGGATTTTTTAAAGAATACTTTTTGAGGGTCTACGAGAAGCGTGGATTTTTTAAAGAATACTTTTTGAGGGTCTACGAGAAGCGTGGATTTTTTAAAGAATACTTTTTGAGGGTCTATAAGAGGCGTGTATTTTTTAAAGAATACTTTTTGAGGGTCTACGAGAAGCGTGGATTTTTTAAAGAATACTTTTTGAGGGTCTACGAGAAGCGTGGAATTTTTAAAGAATACTTTTTGAGGGTCTACGAGAAGCGTGGATTTTTTAAAGAATACTTTTTGAGGGTCTACGAGAAGCGTGGATTTTTTAAAGAATACTTTTTGAGGGTCTACGAGAAGCGTGGATTTTTTAAAGAATACTTTTTGAGGGTCTACGAGAAGCGTGGATTTTTTAAAGAATACTTTTTGAGGGTCTACGAGAAGCGTGGATTTTTTAAAGAATACTTTTTGAGGGTCTACGAGAAGCGTGGATTTTTTAAAGAATACTTTTTGAGGGTCTACGAGAAGCGTGGATTTTTTAAAGAATACTTTTTGAGTCTGGATTTTTTAAATAATAATTGTTGAGGGTCTTAAAGAGTCGCGGGCTGGATTTTTTAAAGAATAATTTCTGAGAGTCTATTTTTAATGAATAATTTTTGAGGACCTGTAGGAAGCGTAGAATTTTTAAAGAATAATTTTTGAGGGTCTATAAGATTTTTATACCCGTCACCACACTGAGGTACAGGGTGTTATGTCTTTGTGCATAGGCTTGTAACAGGCAAAAAGAAACGAGATAGGCACATGGTTCCTTGTGAGAATATGCATAGAATCACTTTCTGAGTCGATTTATGCATGTCCGTCCGTCCGTCCGTCCGTCTGTTGGTGTTAAATTGTAAACAAAGTGCAGGTCGCATTTTTAATCCGATTTGGATGAAATTTGGCACAGCTCATTTGATTGGCCCAAGGACGAACCCTATTGAAATTGGGAAAACTCGGTTCAGATTTAGATATAGCTCCCATATATATTTTCGTCCCATTTAAGTTAAATGGTGAACCAAAAACGCTATATATCTGTCTATTTGCACGAAATTTGGTATAACGTACTGAATTGAGCATAAAATGATGTTTGCTAAGTTTCATGAAAATCGATATATATATATATATATATATAAATAGCTTCGTCCGATTTCATGTAAATGGTGCACCAAAAACTATTTGGCGTAACGCACTGAATCGAGCCTAGAATGATGTCTGCCAAGTTTCGTGAAAATCGGTTCAGTTTTAGATATATCTCCCTATGTAGTCTCGCCCGATTTAAGTTAAAAGGGGCACCAAAGTCCCTATATATCTTTCGATTTACACGAAATTTGGTATAGAGTACTGAATTAGGTCTAGAATGATGTATGCTAATTTTCGTGAAAATCGGTTCAGATTTAGATATAGCTCCCGTATATAATTTCGTCCGATTTAAGGTAAAAGGGGCACCAAAGTCCCTATATATCTTTCGAATTGCACGAAATTTGGCATCGAGTACTGTATTAGGTCCAGAATGATGTGTGCTAAGTTTCGTGAAAATCGGTTCAGATTTAGATATAGCTCCCATACATAGTTTTGTCCGATTTTATATAAATGGTGCACCAAAGTCCCTACATATCTTTCGATTTGCACGAAATTTTGTATAGTGCACTGAATTAAGTCTAGAATGATGTGTGTCAATTTTCGATGAAATCGGGTCAGAGTTAGATATAGCTCCCATATATATTTTCGTCCGATTTAAGGTAAATGGGGATACAAAGTTCCTATACTCAATTAGGTCTAGAATGATGTGTGCTATGTTTCGTGCAAATCGGTTCTGATTTACATATAGCTCCTATATAAACTTTCGTCCGATTTTAAATAAATGGTGCACTAAATACCCAAAGCTAGACCGATTGGCACAACGTACTGAAATTAATATAAATTAATCTCTGGCAAGTTTCCTTGAAATCGGTACAGATTTAGATATAGCATAGCTCCATATATAATTTCGACCTATTCATGTTGATTGGACATCAAATTATCAATGGGTGCCAAATAGCGTGTGTAAAGTTTGCTTTAAGGCGACGTCTGTAGAAGGGTATCATATAGTCGGCCCAGTCCGACTTCACTACTTTCCTTACTGTTTTTTATAAAAACGGCATATAAACAGTTTTTTGTATATCTCTTGCAGGACCAACAACATAAGCATAAAGAATTCCGAAAGAAATCTAAAGGATCGCTCGGCTTACATCGAGGAGCAATATGAAGAAAGTCAAAATACTGTGGCCAGACTCAAGGCCCAGTTGGAGGAGAGTGAATGGAAAGTGTGTGAGAAAAACGGAGAAATAGCTTTACTCAAAACCCAACTCAAAGAGGCAACGGTGAGTCCATCAACGATTTTTCTTTTAAAATCCGTAGTTAATTTCCAAATACCTAAAATTTTTTCAGAACGAATTAACTCTCAAAGAACACGCTATAGTCCATCTGAAACATGAAAATACCAATGCCGAAACACAAATTTACCAAAGTCTACAAGAGAACCAGAAAATCACACAACAACAAATGCAGGAGGTAGAACAAAATGCCCAATCGCAAAAAGAAACCCAGACGGAATTGAAGCAGCTCAATAAAATCATCATTCTCAAGGATCAAGTCATATTGGCATTGACCAATGAATTGGCCAAGTTGCGCAAGGAGCTATCCGATTTGGCAATTTTTCATGAATATGGTGAAGAACCATCGGGTAAATATACACGACTGAAGCAGCAGCTAGACAATCTGACAGATATTTGCAATAAGACCCGCAAACACACCCAGCAACGTATTGAAAATCATAAAAACGAAGAGAAACAAGATCATCAGCCAGAAGCAACGGAAAAAGTTATTGATGACACTAATTTGGAGGTTATCATTAATTGTTTGAAAATCTCTCCGCCTCAGCTGGATGAGGAGAATGGGGAGGAGAAGGGCGATGCGAATTATCATGAACGTGAACTGAATAAACTCAATTGTGAGTTGCGTTTGGCAAAAATGTCTTCGGATATACAGAATTTTGTGTATGGTTCACAGAATCTACCCGACATTGCTTTGAATACCAAACTTTCAACGAAGTTGGCCAATTGTCCGCTCGAAGAGGCCACCTTGGATACTCTCATCGAAGAATCGGCCAGTTATGCTGAAGAAATTGCCAAATTACGAAAACAATTGGATGTGGTGCGTGTCAATTTCGAACAGGAGAAACGTCAGTGGTCAGCCGAAAAGGAAAAGGTACTGCAGTATCAAAAACAGCTGCAAAGCCACTACATTAGTATGTATCAGAAGTTACGGAATCTGGAGAAAACCAATGAGGTTTAGAGGGTGTGGCCACACCCCCTTTGGATTGTCGTAGTAGTTAAATAATCATAACAGCAAAAGAATTTATGGTTTTAAGTTTAATTTGTATCAGATATCAAAATATATTATTATAATTATTATGAAATACCATTGTTAAGTTTATACACCTACATACATACAAACAAACATCCTTATACGTATACTGTATCCTATTCTCTATTTGATTATCCAACAACTCGTCCACAATATTCCTTAAATAAAATATTATTTATAATTTATTCATTTGAGATAGACATACATTCATATAAATATTTATTATTATTACTATTCAAAACCCAAAATATTCCAAATATTTGCCAACAGGGGAGGCCCATTAATGTATAATCTCTAAGAACATGCCACATGATCGAATCATTGGGTATATACATACACACACACACACACAAACATCAAAATAATTCTATCGAGATATATTTGAGTCTTCTTCTTCTAATAAGAATATTATTTATATTTAATTTCTGTATAATTTTCAAATCAAAAAATTAAAAATAAATAATCAAATAAAATTAAATATTGAAAATTCAAATTTTTAAAAATTTTTCAAGAACGACTTAAAAAATGTGTACTTTTTTAGAGATTTTTTGAGTGACTATAAGAAGCGTGGATAATTATGGCATGTTTTTGAAGTGCTTATTTTTTTAAATAATATTTTTGAGTTACCAGAAGAAGCGTAGATTTTTTAAAGAATATTTTTCAATGGACCATTAAACGGCGTCGATTTTTTTAAGAATATTTTTGAAGGACCAACACAAGACGTGGATTTTTAAAGAGTTTTTTTTTGAGCGACCAAAACTAGGCGTGGATTTTTTAAAGAATATTTTTTGAAGGACCAACACAAGACGTGGATTTTTAAAGAGTTTTTTTGAGCGACCAAAACTAGGCGTGGATTTTTAAAGAATATTTTTTGAAGGACCAACACAAGGCTTGGATTTTTTAGCTATTATTTTTTGAAGGGCCAAGAAAAGGCGTGGATTTTTTAAAGAATATTTTTTGAAGGACCAACACAAGGCGTGGATTTTTTTAAGGATATTTTTGAAGGACCAACACAAGACGTGGATTTTTTAAAGAATATTTTTTGAAGGACCAACACAAGGCTTGGATTTTTTAGCTATTATTTTTTGAAGGGCCAACAAAAGGCGTGGATTTTTTAAAGAATATTTTTTGAAGGACCAACACAAGGCGTAGATTTTTTTAAGGATATTTTTGAAGGACCAACACAAGGCGTGGATTTTTTAAAGAATATTTTTTGAAGGACCAACAAAAAGCGTGGATTTTTTTAACTAATATTTTTTGAAGGACCAAAACAAAGCGTGGATTTTTTAACTAATATTTTTTTGAAGGGCCAACAAAGGCATTGATTTTGTAACTAATATTTTTTGAAGGACCAACACAAGGCGTGGATTTTTTAGGGGTTAATTCATAAGAGCCCAACAAAAAACCTGGATTTTTTTAAAGAATATTTTTTAAGGAAACAACACAAGGAGTGGATGTTTTAAAGAATATTTTTCAATGGATCGACGCAAGGTTTTTATTTTTAATGCATAGTTTTTGAGGGACCAAAACAAGTCGTGGATTTTCCAAAGAATTCTTTGAGGGATCAACACAAGGCTTGGATTTTTTTAAGGATATTTTTTGAAGGACCAACACAAGGCGTGGATTTTTTAGGGGATAATTCCTAAGGGCTCAACAAAAAACCTGGATTTTTTTAAAGAATATTTTTTAACAACTTAAGGCGTGGATTTTTTGAAAAATATTTTTTAAGTGAACAACTGAAGGCGTGGATTTTTTTAAAGAATATTTTTTAAGGGAACAACTGAAGGCGTGGATTTTTTTGAAAGAATATTTTTTGAAGTACATGGATTTTTTAACTAATATTTTTTGAAGGACCAACACAAAACGTGGATTTTTTAGGGGTTAAATCCTAGGGGCCCAACAAAAAACATGGATTTTTTTTAAAGAATATTTTTTAAGGGAACAACACAAGGAGTGGATTTTTTTAAAGAATTTTTTTCAATGGATCGACGCAAGGTTTTAATTTTTTAAAACATATTTTTTGAGGGACCAAAACAAGTCGTGGATTTTTCAAAGAATTCTTTTAGGGACCAAAACAAGTCGTGGATTTTTCAAAGAATTCTTTGAGGTACTAGAGAGAGAATGGTTTGTTTATAGAATATTTTTTGAGAGACTGTCGACAATGTTTGTTATAGAATCGGCAAATCTGTATTTTAAAATTTATTATTGCAATTTTACCAATACCTTCATTTTCCGTAACGACCTGACAATGTGGCATTTCGGCCATCTATTGTTGCAGTAAATTGAAATGGCGAAAAGGACAATTTTAATACTCTAGTTTTTGTCCCATAACATTTGAACTACTTAGGCTATTGCAATAAAATTGATGTCATATGAAAGCTAAGAAGACAAATCAGTAGAAAAAAATTTATCAACAGAACTCATCACTTGTTGGAAGGTTCCGTGGTCATTTATATTTAAAATAGGGACATTACTAATATATTCCATAACCATGTGGGTACCCACGGAAGTCCATTCTCCAATAAAATTTGATGACTTTAAATTCATTAAATATTCCTCCCCTTGCGGTGAAATTTTTAAATAGAAGTCGAATTCTGTTATCTAAATACCTAGAACATGTAACTTGATCCGATCTAATCAATTCATACTTTTTCTGAATACTGAAAGAGGCGGCTTGATCCTCGGAAATATCCCTTCCTTCGGCTATTTTCACCAATATTACTATTAGCTCAGACCATTAGGATTCTGCCGCAGATACGGTTATAAAGAATGTCGGTATTCCATACTGTCGGATCATTAGCAAGACTTTTTTCTGCCTCCCAATTTGTATGAAGATTGAATGAACTGGTCTTAAAGAGCTTTAGACGCAGTGGAATTCCGTCGATCAACTTTCTTCCCCAAACAGGTGGAAATGCTGTTTTTAATTTTTTAGAACTCTGACTTTTTGTAGTCTTAATAAACATTGTCAGCACGAGCACATGGTCTATTGTAACGCCTCGATTTTTTTAATATTGCCAATAGTAGCCGAACAGGTTCTTTTTGGTGAACAGGTTCTCTAGATGCTATTGCACTATTTTCCTCATACTCATCGATTTGATCATCATCTGAATTGCGATTCATCCAACTGGATATAAGATTGCGGTCATCATCACGATCAACAATAAATGTCACTTCGTCGTCGTTCCCTACGTCACTTAACCACTCTGACGAAATAATAATTCCATGCTTCCGATACCATTCAATATTTACCAGATATCACGCAGCTTCAAACATTTATCCAGACGTAATGGTTTCCTTCATAAAACTGTGGGAATATGATATCCTTCGCGTTAAATGAATTTGAATAACTTCGGTTTGATCGGCTGATCTCGGAACTACATTGACCGTTGAACTAATTGAAATCGGGACCTTTACAACTGCACCTCTAACAGCACATTGTCGATTATATCCTAAGGAAACTATCGTCGTGAAAAGCATTCTTGGCGCAATTAACCTTTCGTCCAGTTACGTCAAACACGGCGGCTTATCTCGAATGACTGGGAAATTTAACCCTTTGTTTTAAAGGATAGGTTTTGATATTAACAGCTGAAAAAATTTTTTTAAAGTAGAACGGAACATCTTATATAAAATACATTCATATAAGAAAGCCCCGCTTATAAGAACACATTTTCCCAATTTTTGGGAAATTATTATATCCGTGATGTACTTACCGATTTGCCGACTCTATAAGAAGGAAAATAATTTACCGTTCAATATGACACGCTATTTGTGATAATAGAGCAATTTATTAAAAAGTCACAGCCGGTGGAAGACAACTCTGAGAAATCCAATTGAGGTGGACGGTGTCGACTATTTGATGCTCCAAAAAAAATAGTTTAATATTTACTTTTATTTTCTAACCTTTTTGTCAACAAATTTCTTCACATGAATTTAATACTTTTTTTCATTTTTGGACTAAATTTTTCCGCACACAATGTTTTGTTTTGATATTGAATAAACCGCCATCTACCTACGAGTAGGTAAACTACCTTTGGTTTTTGTCATTGATAACATTTTTACCATTCAATCACAATAATAGAAAATATGCGTGCAACCTTAAACCAAATTTTGTGTTCATATTTTACTACAGAAGAAAATTTCGGTTAATGAAAATTTGAATGTTCGCTCATTCTGTCAAGAATATGATACGTCATTCTAGACTCATTTTAATATGATATGCAAAATTTCGTGTAAATCGAACACGTGTAAATCGATGATGTCTACTTCGTTTACATTTAACAAAATTAAGTTAGACCGGGCCGAACTTTTTATATCCTCCACCACGTAGGAGTATTTCAGAATCTCGGGACATTTGTATGGGGACTATGTAATGGCGTTATGTGATTTAAGGTTGCTCATGCTACGAAAAAGTAGTGTTACAAATTAAACCGGTCATTTTTTTAATTTAATTTTTATTCATCATTTTATTGCCACTCCCATTAGAAAATTCGGTTAAATTTTATTAATACCGAAAAAGAAGCGACATTTTTATGTGGGGTTATATCAAAAATTACAAACTACAACCCCATCGGCTGGGAAATGCGGCTAAAGTCTTAAAATTGCCGAAAATGAGATTCTATGGGAGCTATACCAGACCGTGAACTAACATTTATAATTTTTGGTAGGAAGATTTGATAATAGATTTAAGGGACCCCCCCCCCCCCATTCTCGGGGTCAAAAGTTTTTTGACTTAATTCGAATCAACACTAATTCAAGAATGTCCCTACAAAATTTCAAGTGAAAATATCTAGAACTCTTTACGATATAGCCGATTTATTGTGTCAGCATTAAGTGACGGCTAAAGGGCTTCTCAAACTTTAATCGCGTTTTTCTCTTTTGCGAATGGCGGGCACGATAACTCAAAAACTAATACACGTTTCTCTGTGAGTGTATAGCTATCGTATGAACTACGATAAAGCCAATCGGTGAAGATCTTCCTTATTTTTAAACTAGGATTTTGGTCAAAAACGGCGATTTTCCAAAAATATTTTTTCAAAGGTCCGCCATTTTGTTAATTTTAGAGCAAAGTCAATAATCCTAGTTCATACGAGAGCCAGACATGTACTCTTTATAACACCGTTGGAATTTTCGGATTCCGATGTTCCAGTGAGGGGTTATCATGCCCGCATCAAAAATAAGGACTTCTCTTTAATTACAAAAAACAACAACAAAACAATTACAAAATTTTTTTGTAAATTATTTTTCTTCTCTTTTAAATCTTCAAATATATATGTGCAAAGTTACAAACCTTAACAAGCATTGGTATTGATTTACCAGTCCATTGAAAATCTTGAAAAATTAGAATCGAGAAGGGGGGAAGGGTTCCCTTAAATAAAATTTGAGCGAATTCGGTTGACAAACATACCCAAAGCCCTCAAAATACAGAATAATTGATCTATCACTATTTCTAAGCTACCCGGACTCTTGATAGGGAGATTTTTTTCTCAAGGAGAATCCAATATGAACAATTTTGGTAATTTGGTTGAAGCACATGTCCAATATTGAAAATTTTTATTGTGAAGATGTATAACCATACCACGAGCCAAAATAACAAATTACAACCAATTAAGTAGAAACATGCTCCATAAACCTACAAAATATTGGGGATTCCGTTTTATGGGGGCTACCCAGAAACATACGCCGACATACCCCATCTGCAATACCTAGGAGTAATAGATATGCCAGTGAAATTTTTAAAGCTCTAGCCCAAATATTGAGATTTCTATCGTGATTTAAACAGAAAAACCAACGAACACGCATTAATCGGCATAAAATTGTATTCTGATCAAGAATATAGGTATATACTTTATGGGGTCACCGGTAAATATTCCGATATTAATAAATCATAAAAAATAGTCGATATTTTAAATATCTTTGAACATTCACATAATGCTAATTTTATCTTATAAAAAATAATTTTATATATTTATTTTCAGTATGGAATAAAACTTTAGAATTGTCTCGAACTATTTGTGCAAATTTTATAAAAATCGGTTAAGTAGTCGTTGAGTTATTTGCACTTTAATTCAATGATGTTCCGAAAAATACTTACTGTTAGGTGCTGGGCTCCTATTCCTTGAAAATGAAAAATCACACAAAAATTGATTATTTTACAACAGCAATTTTTCTTTCATAATGGCTGCCGTTTTGTAAAGAAAATTAAAGCATGCTTTTAGGCCAAACTTAGTTTGTATGCAGTTCGATTTTAACAGTAAGAATTTTTCCGAATATCGTTAAATGTAGCAAAAACTTAAAGGATTTTTACAAATTTTGCATAAATAGATCGAGGGAATTCTAAAGTTTTATTACATACAAACTATACATATATAAACATATGTCATATAGGAGAAAATTAGCATTATATGAAAGTTCTAAGATATTTGAAATATCGACTTTTTATACCCATCACCACACTGTGGTACAGGGTATCATGTCTTTGTGCATATGTTTGTAACAGGCAAAAGAAAACGAGATAGACACATGTTTCCTTTTTAGAATATGCATAGAATCACTTTTTAAGTCGATTTATGCATGTCCGTCCGTCTGCCTGTCCATGGAATTTGGCATGGAATCTCAATGATAATGCCGAAGCAACTGGATGAACCTGGAGTGGAGTACTTAACTGATGTCCTCAAGCTGTCGTTAGCCACCCACATTGTTCCTGAAGCCTGGAAAATAGGCAGGGTGGTCCCGCTACTTAAGCCAGGCAAGGATGCCAGCAGAGGTGAATCGTACAGGCCGATTTCCCTTCTGTCTCCAGTAGCAAAGACGCTTGAGTCACTACTCCTCCCTTTGATGAGAAGTAGGTTTCCAGTCCCTCAACATCAATATGGATTCCGGAGGATGCACAGCACAACTACATTATTACACGCCATAACCACCATGTAACTTGGGACTTAACCAGAACAGACCGTGTGACAGGACAGTCTTGGTGGTTCTTGACTTATCGAAAGCCTTCGATACTGTCAATCACGCCAAGCTGTTCGAGGACATAGAGAAGACAATCTCCTAGTCCAGTCATATGTGGAATTCAGAAACAAGAAGTCTACACTTCGTAGAGTGAAACAGGGAGTTCCCCGAGGTGGGGTCATATCTCCGGAACTGTTTAACCTCTACATTTCTGAAATTTCACAACCACCGGACGGCATAGAGATCGTAATGTATGCGGATGATTGTACGATCATGGCGTCGGGTCCCATTATCGATGACATCTGTTAAAGGTTAAATGTCTATATAGCTGATTTAGTACAGTTCTTCCATCTGAGGAATATGAAGATATCCGCCGCCAAATACACAGCTACTCTGTTCACCACACGGAAGGCTGAAATGAAGCTCCCTCTGAACATCATGGTCGATGGTGCAATAATTCCGGCCACAAACTACCCCAAAAATTTTTGGTGTAACTTTCGATAGCTTATTTAGGTCGAAAGCCACCGCTATTTGCGATAAGATGAGAAGCAGTAACAGGTTCCTCAAGTCGCTTACCGGCAGCTCTTGGGGTGCTGTTTGAGATACCTTGTTGACCTCCTACAAAGCAATAGGTTGGTCGGCGATAAGTTATGCGGCGCCAGTGTGGTTCGCGAATGTAAGCGATACGTAGTTGAAGATCATTCAAACCTGTCAGAATGCCGCCTTGACAACTGCGACAGGGTGCCTCCTTATGACGTCAGTGGACCATTTACATGAGGAGGCAATGGTCTTACCCGTACATCGCCACAACAGGATGTTGATGATCCATGCCATAATCTTATGGATAGAATTCCCCCACCCAGGCACGTAAGGAGTGACCTACATGATCAAGAGAAAGAGGTCCAACGGTACAAAAGAGAACCCCTAGATAAAGAGGCTTATCGAGCAGGAATGTGGACTTGGAACTCATGATACACTGCATCTCTTTAATTGTCCTGCTAAACCCACTCATCTGATTACAACAGATTACAACCTTCCTGAACCTGGAAACAGAGGAGTCAGAACCAGAATAATTGAAATAAAACTAACATGTAGAAGTTGCTACAACAACAACAGACGGACGGACATTTGTAAATCGATTCGAAATTGTTTGAAATGGATTGGTCCCATATTTCGATGAGGTACATTTTTGCGTAGACTGAGGGTATAAAAATCAGAAGAATGAGCTGTGTAAAATTCCATATCATAGAATTAGGAACGTACGCAGGGATAATACAACTTACAAGGAAATTTTCGTAAAATGTATGTACCATTACATCGGGACAATCTGGTAAGAAAAACTCAATCTATTTTTTTATATTGAATCAGAATTTTTATTTGAATTATTTACATCTTATTTTCTATACGTAAGTATTATTCTAGACCCAAAATTCCAAACTATTTGGGGGAGGGTTCGATCTCTTAAATAACTATATGTGATATTCTCTTAATCGTTTGTCTTACTAATACGAACTTAAAACAAAATAAATTGAAATCAAAATCGTATGCTTCATCTTCTTAATAGCTAAAAAATAATGTAAGTAAATAATTATTTATTGCGGCGCATGGGGGGGATATTTCATCCTATTTAGATTTATTGCACCTCCTCCTTAAATTGCAAATAATTTTCAATAGGGAAAGAAAAAACTCTGGAAAATGGGAGCATCAGGAAGATTTTGGATTAAATTTACATTAGATTTTGAATCTTTTATTAAGATATTATTTCGAACATCATACAATGATTATAAACATAATGGGAGTGTTTTTTTTTTATTAACAAACGAAAATAAATGAACATTGAAACGATATTTTTAAACTAAAAAAATATAACTACATTAAGTAATGAACAGGCTTATAGTAAACATATTTAGGGTTTCGGTTTTAAATAGTTTAAAATTAAAAAAATGAAACAGTAGAGTTAACTTAAAATAATAAAAATTAAATTAAAAAAATAAAAATTATAACAGTAACAACATTAAAAAAATATACGATTTACGAGTTTCTTTGATTTTTGGTTTAGAAAGGGGGACAGTAAGATTTTTTAACATGGGGACATTTTACTTACATTTATATAAAACAGGGGCTACACACAATTAAGCGAATTTTATTCGTCTAAGTGAAAATAAAATGAAACATGAGAAGAAAATCATTTCTTTTGTTTTTGTTCTTTAAGGCCCCTATTGCCACTTGCCAGTATTTTCGCCATGAAAACGAAACAAAAAGTTACCAAAGGCTTCCTTTCTAACACTGCAAGTGATCAGGCTCCTGCTATAATATGTGATGTTTCATGCGATGTGATGTGTTCGTTCCTTTATGAGATATATGATTTTCCTAAGGAAAAACAACAAAAGGCACTACAAGTGTTAATCAATTTTTCTTTTACGCCCGCTTGATGTTTTTTGTATTTGGGGAGCTTTTTTCTAAAAAAAATTTCTACATTTCCACAACACCCAAAAAAGGTGGGGGTTAAGTACAACAACACGACACTAACAATAATTTAATTGGCAGTCGTTTGGAGATGGAGTTGTTTTGTATTGGGAATTAATGGGCTTTTGAAATCCACCTTTCACATAAATTATTGTTGTTCCAACCACAGCATAGCCTTTTTGAAACATTTTGAACTTAAAACCTCATACAATTATTGTTTGTTCCTTTTTTCGATTCCCTTCAGGCAATCTCTTCCACATATGTTGCCGGGAATATACCCACTTGATTGCGCAGGGCACCCAACCACCAGCCATCATCCTGTTTGGCATGAACTTCAATGATATCGCCAGGAATCAATTCCAGTTCATCGTATAATTTTGGTGTATAATTATAAAGGGCCTTACATCTACCTAAGACTACATGTGGTGTTGCTGAAGATTCATTTGTTGTTGTTGTGTTGGCATCATTATACAAATTTTGCTGCTGTTCCTGTTTAATTTCCATGGAATTTTGATAATAATTCTCGGCATTTTGTAGAGATTTTTCAATATTCGCCTTGTGTTCCTTACGTCCTCCCACACCCACTGTTGTCGACGAGGTCAAGTGTCCCTCCTCATCTTCATCCTGGGAACTGAATTCATCAAAATCGGAATCTTGTTGATTGGAACCACCATCTGCCTGACCGCGATCATCACTACAGGCATCATCATATAGATTAGCCGTTGTACCGGACAACGTTTTATTTTTACCATTTACGACACCAGGTTCCGCCGCATTATTGGTCACACAAATGTTCGTCTTATTTGAGAAGGTCTCAATGTTACTTTTGCTGCGATTGAAATTTTTCATAGCAAAACTACCATCGGTGGAACCATTGACACCACCCCCATCTACACAGCTGATATTTGTTGTTGATGTTGTTGTATTACTCTGGGAAATGCTATCGTAATCAGTGTTGGGATCATCACTGCCTGCATTATTGGTGATTTTGTCGTTATTCTTTAGCCACAGTGGAACTTTGAGTATACTCTGCTGAAGGCCAGTGCGATCACGGGTTATCTGAAAAAGGAAGGGATAGAAAAAAGGTTAGAAAATGTCCAATATCGATGCAGAATATTTTATAGAGGGATATGTCAAAATATGGATCAATTGCTCGCTATAGACACCAAATGTATTTATAGACCAATTGGTCAAGTATAGAGACCACAGGTCTTTATAAAGAACAATTAGTCTTTATAAAGACCTGTGGTCTCTATACAGACCAATCTGTCTTTATAAAGACCTGTGGTCTCTATACAGTCTTTATAAAGACCTGTGGTCTCTATACAGACCAATTGGTCTTTATAAAGACCTGTGGTCTCTATACAGACCAATTGGTCTTTATAAAGACCTGTGGTCTCTATACAGACCAATTGGTCTTTATAAAGACCTGTGGTCTCTATACAGACCAATTGGTCTTTATAAAGACCTGTGGTCTCTATACAGACCAATTGGTCTTTATAAAGACCTGTGGTCTCTATACAGACCAATTGGTCTTTATAAAGACCTGTGGTCTCTATACAGACCAATTGGTCTTTATAAAGACCTGTGGTCCCTATACAGACCAATTGGTCTTTATAAAGACCTGTGGTCTCTATACAGACCAATTGGTCTTTATAAAGACCTGTGGTCTCTATACAGACCAATTGGTCTTTATAAAGACCTGTGGTCTCTATACAGACCAATTGGTCTTTATAAAGACCTGTGGTCTCTATACAGACCAATTGGTCTTTATAAAGACCTGTGGTCTCTATACAGACCAATTGGTCTTTATAAAGACCTGTGGTCTCTATACAGACCAATTGGTCTTTATAAAGACCTGTGGTCTCTATACAGACCAATTGGTCTTTATAAAGACCTGTGGTCTCTATACAGACCAATTGGTCTTTATAAAGACCTGTGGTCCCTATACAGACCAATTGGTCTTTATAAAGACCTGTGGTCCCTATACAGACCAATTGGTCTTTATAAAGACCTGTGGTCTCTATACAGACCAATTGGTCTTTATAAAGACCTGTGGTCTCTATACAGACCAATTGGTCTTTATAAAGACCTGTGGTCTCTATACAGACCAATTGGTCTTTATAAAGACCTGTGGTCTCTATACAGACCAATTGGTCTTTATAAAGACCTGTGGTCTCTATACAGACCAATTGGTCTTTATAAAGACCTGTGGTCTCTATACAGACCAATTGGTCTTTATAAAGACCTGTGGTCTCTATACAGACCAATTGGTCTTTATTGGTATTATAAAGACCTGTGGTCTCTATACAGACCAATTGGTCTTTATAAAGACCTGTGGTCTCTATACAGACCAATTGGTCTTTATAAAGACCTGTGGTCTCTATACAGACCAATTGGTCTTTATAAAGACCTGTGGTCTCTATACAGACCAATTGGTCTTTATAAAGACCTGTGGTCTCTATACAGACCAATTGGTCTTTATAAAGACCTGTGGTCTCTATACAGACCAATTGGTCTTTATAAAGACCTGTGGTCTCTATACAGACCAATTGGTCTTTATAAAGACCTGTGGTCTCTATACAGACCAATTGGTCTTTATAAAGACCTGTGGTCTCTATACAGACCAATTGGTCTTTACAAAGACCTGTGGTCTCTATACAGACCTGTGGTCTCTATACAGACCAATTGGTCTTTATAAAGACCTGTGGTCTCTATACAGACCAATTGGTCTTTATAAAGACCTGTGGTCTCTATACAGACCAATTGGTCTTTATAAAGACCTGTGGTCTCTATACAGACCAATTGGTCATTATAAAGACCTGTGGTCTCTATACAGACCAATTGGTCTTTATAAAGACCTGTGGTCTCTATACAGACCAATTGGTCTTTATAAAGACCTGTGGTCTCTATACAGACCAATTGGTCTTTATAAAGACCTGTGGTCTCTATACAGACCAATTGGTCTTTATAAAGACCTGTGGTCTCTATACAGACCAATTGGTCTTTATAAAGACCTGTAAGTCCCTACAGACCAATTGGTCTTTATAAAGACCTGTGGTCTCTATACAGACCAATTGGTCTTTATAAAGACCTGTGATTCTATACAGACCAATTGGTCTTTATAAAGACCTGTGGTCTCTATACAGACCAATTGGTCTTTATAAAGACCTGTGGTCTCTATACAGACCAATTGGTCTTTATAAAGACCTGTGGTCTCTATACAGACCAATTGGTCTTTATAAAGACCTGTGGTATCTATACAGACCAATTGGTCTTTATAAAGACCTGTGGTCTCTATATAAGACCAATTGGTCTTTATAAAGACCTGTGGTCTCTATACAGACCAATTGGTCTTTATAGACAGACCAATTGGTCTTTATAAAGACCTGTGGTCTCTATACAGACCAATTGGTCTTTATAACAGACCTTGGTCTTTATACAGACCAATTGGTCTTTATAAAGACCTGTGGTCTCTATACAGACCAATTGGTCTTTATAAAGACCTGTGGTCTCTATACAGACCAATTGGTCTTTATAAAGACCTGTGGTCTCTATACAGACCAATTGGTCTTTATAAAGACCTGTGGTCTCTATACAGACCAATTGGTCTTTATAAAGACCTGTGGTCTCTATACAGACCAATTGGTCTTTATAAAGACCTGTGATTCATAGCCAAGGTGGTGTGTATCACATTACCAATCGGTCTTTATGGTCTCTATACAGACCAATTGGTCTTTATAAAGACCTGTGGTCTCTATACAGACCAATTGGTCTTTATAAAGACCTGTGGTCTCTATACAGACCAATTGGTCTTTATAAAGACCTGTGGTCTCTATACAGACCAATTGGTCTTTATAAAGACCTGTGGTCTCTCTACAGACCAATTGGTCTTTATAAAGACCTGTGGTCTCTATACAGACCAATTGGTCTTTATAAAGACCTGTGGTCTCTATACAGACCAATTGGTCTTTATAAAGACCTGTGGTCTCTATACAGACCAATTGGTCTTTATAAAGACCTGTGGTCTCTATACAGACCAATTGGTCTTTATAAAGACCAATTGGTCTTTATAAAGACCTGTGGTCTCTATACAGACCAATTGGTCTTTATAAAGACCTGTGGTCTCTATACAGACCAATTGGTCTTTATAAAGACCTGTGGTCTTTATAAAGACCTGTGGTCTCTATACAGACCAATTGGTCTTTATAAAGACCTGTGGTCTCTATACAGACCAATTGGTCTTTATAAAGACCTGTGGTCTCTATACAGACCAATTGGTCTTTATAAAGACCTGTGGTCTCTATACAGACCAATTGGGCTTTATATGGTCTCTATACAGACCAATTGGTCTTTATAAAGACCTGTGGTCTCTATACAGACCAATTGGTCTTTATAAAGACCTGTGGTCTCTATACAGACCAATTGGTCTTTATAAAGACCTGTGGTCTCTATACAGACCAATTGGTCTTTATAAAGACCTGTGGTCTCTATACAGACCAATTGGTCTTTATAAAGACCTGTGGTCTCTATACAGACCAATTGGTCTTTATAAAGACCTGTGGTCTCTATACAGACCTGTGGTCTCTATACAGACCAATTGATCATTATAAAGACCTGTGGTCTCTATACAGACCAATTGGTCATTATAAAGACCTGTGGTCTCTATACAGACCAATTGGTCTTTATAAAGACCAATATAAAAACCGATTCGTCAGTCTAGAAACCACATCTTTATAAGTCCCTTGAAGAGATAATTTATAAAGAGGATTCGCATTCGTTCTCTAATCTAATGCGACATTAAATGATTTGAGAATATTAACCTGTATATGTTGGGCCAATGGATGTGATGATCTGGGTTTATGATCCAATTCCAGCAAAGCTGAATGTAGCTTAAAGCGGGCACCCTCCAAATAAGTAAGCATTGAACGGATCTGGAAAATATAAAAGTAAAACAATAAAAAAGGCTTCATAAAAAACTACCCCACTCTAACTTACATGATACAACTTGTCGGTAATATTTTGATGTTCCTGACTATTCAACGACTGTGAAAGACCTTTCAAGCCATTACGTGAACGACGTTCCCTTTCCAGATCGGTCTTAACCAATTGCAAAAGTTTAATCAAGGCATGTTTACGTCTCTCACGATTCATGGCCAAGGTCGTGTGTTCACAATAGAAATCGGGCAGCAATTGTTCACTTGGTCCCTCGGCATTACGACGAATATTTTTAATTATCTGCATATCCTTCACGACATTACAATTATCCACCTGGGGCTGTAGACGTTGCATTAAACTTTCCATTATGGGATTCATATTGGCCGTCAGGGCAGCATAGTTCGAGACGAAGTTCTTCATATTAATCAAGCGTTGATTTTCAATATTCTGTAGAAGGGAGGAGCCACGCAACACGGCCATTTCCCAATCGACCCGTGCTCGTTCGGCACGAATGCACAGTGTGTAATATTCAACATCGGCTTTTTTGACAGCTTCTTCGGCTTTTTTGCGTTTGCTGTCAAGTTTGGCACAATCCTTTTCGGCCAATTTGATTTCTTTCTCTGCGGCTTGTTTATTGGAGCTCTGATGCAGCAAAGCTATGGAGGGTGATTTCTGTATTCGTACATCCAACATGGCATCTTGTAGTTTTTCATTTTCCCGGGCAGCGGTGTGAGAGGCTTTTTTGCCTTTAGCCTCGCTGGCACGCCATTCGGCCAGGACACGAGCGGCCTTATCGACATTGCTTTCGACCTGTAACCAATAAAAATATTAAAAATGTTGATATGAAATAGCATATCCTTAGTCTTACCGATTTCCTGGTCTTGTGATGTCCTTCAACAATGGATTTCAACGGTTTGACCACCTCTTCAGCCAAGGAGGCCGACAGTTGTCTGTGTATATCACTGCGTGTCTCCATTTCTGTGGCCACACCACGCCAAGCATCTGCTATGGTTCCGGGTAATTCACGACATGCCTTATTCAATTTATTGGCCATTTTCGATAAGGATTTGGAGTATAAAAGTTCCGAATCAATTCTGCGGGAGAAATTGAAATTAGTTATCCTGCGGGAAATTATATGGAAGTTAGGGGCTTACCTTTCCTGTAGTATAACAATAAGTTCTTTGCCAAAATCTCCGCCTTGTTTAACATAACGACGCAATTCTTCGAAGCCATTTTGGCCCTGAAAAAATAAAAACAAATGGAAAAAGAGGTTATAAAAAAATTTCAGGTTAAAAACTTGATACTACAAAAATTAATAGAAAAACTGGCCACATTGTCATAACCTCAAAAATAACTTGCTGGGAGAGGTTTTAAAAAGTAAATAGAATATATTTTGGGAAGAAGTCCACACTATGACATCCAGAGACCTCAAGTGTTTATAAAAACCAATTGGTCTGCATAGAAACACCAGGTCTTTATAAAGGCCGAATGGTCTGTACAGGGACCCCAGGTCATTATAAAGACCAATTGGTCTGTATAGAGATCCACAGGTCTTTTTAAAAATTAATTGGTCTTTATAGAGTCCTCATGTCTTTGTAAAGGCTAATTGGCTTGCACAGAGACTCCATGTATTCATATGACCTGGGTCTTTAGAGACCCCGAGTCTTTAAAAATTCCAATTGGACGGTATAGGAACACCGCATTCTTTTTACCTTCGATTTCTTTTTAGATAATCTATCCACTCTTTAATTCATTGTAGTGTCTCTTACCTCTTGTCCTGCCTTCTTATTATTCGGTGGCGATTGTTCAGCCTCCTGTGAATCATTCAGTTCATTGCTACTATCCGCAGCAATGTTGTCACTACTCAAACACTGACTATCGTATAAATGCATTGACGAGGTCATTTTCGAATCTCGGCCACTTTCATCTAAACTTTTATCCTGCGAAGCTGCTCGACTGGCTGCCTGCCTTAACACGGTGCTACCATTCAACGAGGGAGAATTTCTACATTCAGCATTGCTAAGATTCAACTTCGACGAACCCATCCGTTGTACCAATGGTTGACGCTGAACCACCTCTCGTATTTTATGCCCCTCTTCACCGATCCAATGTTTAACGCCCGACCAACCTTTCTTGATTTTCTGTTTATTGTGTGTGAAATTTATAAGGCGGGCATTTTTATTTTTCAGCAGGGTGATACGCCTCTCACTTGGCTTCAGCTGATCGCGATGCATACAATATTCCAAATCGATGTCTTGATTGAAATCTTCGGATTCATTGATTTGTCGGGTAATTTCATTGAGCTCGTCGATGGAAACGAACAGCGATTGGGGATTCAGAGATTGACAGCTAACCGATTTTAAATCATAATCATCAAAATTCAGTGAACCTTGGCTGCACAAACTATTCTTGGATCCGATGCCATTGGCTGCTGCATTTCGTTGATTTATTGAGGTACTACTGCTGAAGACCACACTACGTCGTTTCGTGCGTCTTTGGTGTATATTTTCGGCACTTTGGAATAGCTTTTTCTGACTCAGAAAACTGCTACGTTTTGGTTCCAAAAAGAAGGGGGTATTTGGTTCACTTTTACTTTTCAAAACCCCACCACCGGCTGCAACCACTGAGGGTGAGGAATTCTCTTTGTCGGCATCGTTGTCTTCCTCCTGCATGGCATCGTCCTCATCTTCGTTCGTTAATTCGTTGTCTGTTGTTGTGGCAGCTAAATCACATTTACTCCGGCCATATAGCTCGGGTAATTTTGGTAAAGCCATATTTTCAATATCCTCATCCATATCGGAGGGAATCACCGCATCATCTTCTTCCATGAGATTCATGGAGGGAGCCTTTTGCAGGTATACCTTAATTTCGGAACGATGTAAATTCTGAGCCGATTGTGAATGGGCCTTCTGGGCTAATATCGATTTGGGTCGTTGATGATTTGCGGTCCTTGTCGTTTCATAATAATTTGACATTTGATTGACCGGTGTCATATCACTATCCGAAGATTTATCCGAACACGGTGAGGCAGATTCCAATTCTTCACGTTTTACAATTTTTTGTGGTGTTTCAAATGCCATTTCATATTCATCCTTATCCTGCTGCTGCTGTTGTTCCTCCGTCTCTCCATCGGTGACCACAACAACCACTGGGGTACTGCTAAGGGCATCAACGAATATTTCTGTTTCACTACCCGACGAAGAATGTACCGCTTTGTTTTGTTCCAATTCCTGCAGAGCCTTGATGTTGGTATTTATGGGTAAATCAATGGTCTTAATTTTGCTACAATTGGTGGTGGCTGCAATACCGCCGCCAATCATCTTCAAACGCTCCTCACTGACATCAAAGCGTTCAGCATCTAGAGTGGTGGAGGATATCAAAACGGGTGCGCCAATTTCTAAACGATGATCTTCGGATAATGATCCGGTCATATCATAACTACCCGATATGACTTTTTGTGGTGAGGTTGTACGTCGGCCAGCCTGGGCACGCCGTGAAATTTTATTGCTGAGCGTCGAGTAACGTTTGCTGATTTTATTGATGAGGCTATTGTTGAGTAAGCCATTGCCGCTACCATTGTTGCTGTTGTTGTTGTTGGCCTCCGGCACATCGGGGGCACTGTTCAATTTGAATTTATGTGATCGTAATCGATTCATTTTGAGGGAGTTTTTTTATTTTTATTTCTATTTTTTGTTATCAGGTTGAGGGTATTTTTCTTTTTGGATTATTTTACAATGTTTTTGACATTTTGCGGATCATAGAGTCGTACACCGCTATTATTTTCTTTTTTCGTTTATATTTCTATAGTCAAAAGGAAACATTTTATTAAATACACTTGTTTTATTTATTTATTATTTTTTTTTTTTTGTAATTATAACAACAACAAAAGCGTAATTCAAAAATTATTTAATGAAATAGTGGTTTCCGTACATAAAATCTGGCAGAACGTTTTAAATATATAAAAGAAAAAAATCGATAAACAAGCGATTCTTGCAGGTTCTGGACCTGAGCCTATGTGTATTTTTGTTCTAAATGATTTATAACGCTATAAACCCATAATAAATTTAAAACATGTTTTCTTAAAAAAAAAGGTAAGTCCGCAAAGCTGCTCTTGTCTTGCCGGTTTTTTATTTGGATGGCGATTCATCAGACTATAGCGAATCATTCGATTCATTGCCACTATCAGAAATATTATCACTATTCGAATTCTGACTTTCATATAAATGCTTAGCCGAGGTCATTTTCGAATCAGGACTATTTTCATATAGACTTTTATCCTGTGAAGCAGATCGGCTGGCTGTTTACCGGCCTAGCACCGAGCTACCATTCAACGAGGAAGAATTTCGAAATTTGTAACCGCGGACTTAGATATTACAATTAGGGAAGAACACATGCGCGATCGAAAATAAGGATTATGAAACTTTAAAAATATAAAGAAAAAATTCTAAGAAAAAATTGCGATATCTGCATAAAGGCTTTCCATTTAAAGAGGCATCTAAAGCTTCTTTCGCATATGGAGACCATCTAGAATTATTCTACACAAGGATATCATCCTAGATACTTCTACAGAAAGACGACCATAATGTTATTTTTATATACAAAAAAAATATTCAGGAGATATTACATAGGAGAGTTTAGTTCATTTTTATTGAACTAGTTCGTTCATACAATTCACTATTTGCTCACCATTCTTCATAGACCACTAACTAATCCACTATTATACATATATTCAATTTCCTCTACCAAATAATGGAGGATATTTTTGATAATTTCTAAATCTCAGAAGAAAATATAGATTAACGTTTAAATACGACTCAATATATGAAGATCCAACCCAGTCTTATAGAAGGTCCTGACCGCAATGTTGCTTTTAAAAGGAAAATTTGCAGAAACATGTTATTATATAAAGAGGAAGAACTATTTTCGAATGTTTGTAAAAAGTTTTAATATAGATGAAGTGAAGCCGAAGCCACCCTGACATTCTAATAACTAATATTGGTATACAAACATACACATGATAATAAACACAACATAGGAATGGCAGGAAATAGCGCCACCCAGAGGAAAATATCAACACTAAAAAACTAAAGACACCAAAGGCTGCACAAAATGCAAAGCAGCAATAAAATTGTAGCCCCATTACCTAGGAGAGTTTACAGCAGACCACTAATGTACCTTGTTGGAATAAAAATTAATGAAAAATGAGAAAAAAATTGCAACACTGCACAAAATTCAAGGAGTCGTTGTTGCTAGACGAAGATAGATGGCGGCACCATCACCTTGGACCAGGGTGCGCAAAAATTCGCTCGCGTATGAATTTAAATACATTCTTTTCATTTTGTGCTCATTTTACGAATGGATTTATGGCGATAAATTCTTTGCCAAACAAGCATTCGCCAAAGAATGTTCGCACACACATAACAATCGAGTGAGATCACTCAACAAAGATCGTTCGTTTCGTTTGGTGGTTGAAATTCTTTCTGACATTCTCTCACGAATGAAAACAAACATTCCCGAATTCTCGCGAATGCTCAAAACAGCAACAACAATAATAACAATCGTTCGTGAACTCAATAGTTGTTGGACATGTTATTACACACACTTTCTGCTACACACACATTCATTCGTTGTGTGTGTTTACTTTTTTTGTGATATGTTTGTTTGTGGTTGTTTTTAATAGTGCTCGCGAGCATTCGCGAATATTTGTTTTTTGAGTTTTTCAAAAGAATGTTCTTCAGCAAAGTATGCTCGCGAATGAATGAATCGACGACGCTTGCAGCGAAGTTTTTTTCATTCGTGAATTTTTCATTGCATGAGATTGCATATGTTTGTTCATTCATTATAACTTTAACATTCGTGATAAATTGAACAACATTCGAATTCTCGCCGTGAGCATTCGTGAGAAAGAGTGTATTTTAATCATTCTCCGCACCCTCTGCCTTGAACAGTCTACAGAGAAATAATCACTATCTACTTCGCTGGAATCAAAAACAATTATAAACTAACACCAGGACTAATCCAGTAACATGGTGATTCTTTGTTGAAGTCATATGCTTCCAAGCGGAGTAACACGTACAAAAAAATGGTGCCCATATGAATGTTCTGCATCCAGTTTTGGGTCATTTTTATTATCACTAATAAATCAAATGTGGTATTTAAAAGTGGTATTCGGATCATAATAGTGGCATATTGAGCGACTACAAAAATCGATACATGGCGGCACCATCGCTTAGGGCAGGCTACAGCGAAACAATCAGCATTCACTTCGCTAGAATCAAAAAACAATTACTAACGAAACTAACATCAGAACTAATCCAGTAAAATGGCGATGCTTCCCAGACGAGTGACAGGAGAAAACTAAAATAGTGCGTATATTTAGGTATCTCATCCACTTTTGGTTTGTTTAACTGATCATTTTTTAAATATGCTACCTTTCATGTGTAAAATTTCGCGGTATTCGGATCGGATTAGTGGCTTAAATATGGACTAAAAACTCGATGACTTGTACATTTTTTAATGAATGAGAACCTAAAATACTAATTTACAGTCATGTCGGTTGAAAATCATGCCCTAAAATATCGAAATTTGTGGAGTACCATTTTATGGGGTCTACCCTGAAAAGTGGACCAATATTGATAAATTGTTGCCAGAAAGAGTTGGCACCCAAGGATAATACAAAATATTAAATCACAGCCAGATTGGTTGAAAAACTTTGCCAAACTCCCTAAAATATCTATTTTTAGGAGGAGGTACAGTCATATGGAGGCTACTCTGAAGAGTGGATCAATATTGACCATTTTTGTCGTGAAGATTTCCCAAGTAAAGTGAACCTAAAATATCAAAATTTAGCCAATTTGGAAGCAATTAATTGGGAGTAAACGTTATATAGTGGTGTAGCTGAAAAATAGACCGATATTGGGCATTTTAAGTAAAAAGAACCCCATGAGAATCTAATGTTCAATACCAGACTGAGTCTTATATTCAATTTTGCGCACTCTATCGTGGATTTCAAAGTGACAGACGGACATATATACTTTATGGGAGTGCACATTTGGGTGCCAATGCTGAAGTTGAATGACACGTTTCCACATCATTCATATAATTATAAAATGTAATTGATTGGGCGCCATTTTTTTGCTTTAAATCAATCTGAAGTTTTTTTAAAAAAAGGGGCGGAGACTGGATCTTTTTCGTGTTCGTTTTTTTTACAGAAAACTGTTTTTATTTATTACCATTAACAAATAATTCACATTTGGGTGCCATAGATTATTGGAAGAAATAAAATTCTGTTCACTGGGCTAGTAGTAGCAGTATGTGCAATGTTTCAAAGGCAGACGAACATGGCTAAATCGATCAAAAATATATATTTTATATGGTTTCAGGTGAATATATGGAGGATTTGCAAGCGAAGTTACCCTCCGGGCACCAAAATTCTTGTGGAATGCCAGGTTTCCACATCATTCACATTATTATAAAATTTAATTGATTGGGCGCCATTTTTTTAGCTTTGAATTAATCTAGAGTTTTTTTTAAATAATACATTTTTTTATTTGTTACCATTTATGTATCCCAACAAAAAATACACAATTCTGTTCACTGGACTATTAGCAGGACTAGGAGGACTATTAGCAGGACTAGTTAGCAAAGTATGTGCATTATTTCAAAGTTATATATTCAATGTTGCGCACGCTATCGGGATTTCAAGAGGCAGACGAACGTGGCTAAATCGATAAAAATACATATTTTTTATGGGATCTCCGGGGAATATTTGGAGGTTTTCCAAAAGGAGTGACCATTTGGCCGCCAATATCGAAATTAAATGTCACTCTTCCCAAGATTTATAGCAGAATTCATATTTTATTACATTTAATTGGTTGGGCGCCATTTTCCGTTTTAAATCGGTTTGTTTTTTTTAATAAAAAGGGTTTCGTCGTATTCGTTAGAATGTAATTTTACCGAAAAATGTTGTTATTTGTTATCATTTGTGTATATCAAAAAAAAATATTCCACAATTGGGCGCCAAGACGAACATGGCCAATTCAATCAAAAATATATACTTTATGAGATCTCCGGTAAATTTTAGGAAGTTTTTTAAACGGAATGAGCCTTTGAGCGCCAATGCTGAAGTTGAATGACACGTTTCCTCCACATCCATAGCATCATTTAAATTATTATCAAATTTTATTGGTTGGGCGCCATTTTTCGATTTGAACCAATCCTAAAGTTTTTTTTTAATAAAAAGGTCAAGTCGTGTTCGTTAGAAAATAATTTTTGAAAAAAAAATATTTTTATTTGTTGCCATTTATGTATCTCAACAAATAATTCACAATTGGGCGCCATTTAGTCTTTGTAAATAATTTGCCAATTGTGTTCACTGAACAACACTATCATTCTCCATTCTTTTAAGTTCCGCAGACCGTCTACTAACAATCAGGTCATCCTCGCCAAAGCAGTTAATTTTTGCTACAAATTACAGCGAACAACGTTCGGCGAAAATGAGAACACACATGATGATGTGTGTTTATCAGTCATTAGTGTTCTCAACTTTGATGTCTAGTGATTCTGTCCAATAAGTATGTATATGGCCTATTAGCCATAAAAGTTGCGTTAATACTTCTGAATACCTTTCTCTTCCCTTATCTTCTTCTTTCTCTCTGATTAGAGGAGATTCATTCATCTTACAAGGGCTTATGTATGAAATGGTCACAAAAGGTCTAGTTAGCCTGGAGTGGGGTTGAAATCAGTCGTAATCCAATGTAGGTAACGCATGCCAGGCAACATTAGTTGCTATATAGGTCTTATTTTTTCGAGAGATGACAAACGGGAAACCTTTGGAACTGAGAGAGAATACAACCTGATACCTGAGGAACCATCAAAGCCATTCAAAAAAACGAATGCAAACAAAACTCATGCAGAAAAAAAATGTGCGACCAGAAATCTATGGAAGCCAAATGAACAACAAAACAAGCTATGAACCGAAAGAACGAACGAACGAACATGACATGAAACGCATGCTTAAGAACAAAACTTAAAGAGACCCACCTGACCAAATGCGGCAGATGTGTGTGTGTCAGTTTGTGCGGAGATTGTTAGGAGGAGGAGTGGGTGTTTTTAAGTTAAGAAATGTGGAACATTTCTAGTGGCCACAACTAAAGCTGATTTTCCATGGTACCGTGTCTGCGGAACACTCTTCAGCTGGTGGTGATGACAACGTCAAAGAAGAAGCATACTATGTGGGAGCCCGTTGCCCACCCACCAAATGATGAACTAAATACCTAAACACATAAGCATCTACCCCCAAAGGGGTTAAGGCGTTTTGGGAATGAGCACAGCCACGCTTGTCGGTTTGTTAGATGGAACGGCATCTAAGCACAGGTGGGTGAATTTGTTGGTTGGCTGGTTAGTTGTTCGGCTGTAGTTTTTTTTGTCATTGATATCAGCCTCAAATCGATACACAAGTTCGAAGACTTCTTTGCATTTGTTGCATTCACAAACGGCCATCGATAACAACAGCAACAACCACACAAGAAGGCAGTGAAGTGGCACCACTCTTGATCGGTAAGGTGGTTAGATGTGAAGAACGAAATGCAGGTCGCCCAAATCACTTGTTCACAAGATATACGAGGAGGTGGAGGAGGCTAAAGCTCGATGCACGTTATTTAAGCGGTTTAAAAAAATTAAAAAAACACACACACACACAAACTGACAAATCAGAAGTTGAAAAAAAACACTGCAAAAATTTAAAATGAAACAGGGTCGCTCGAACGTTGGGTAGGTTGACTGGGATTTTGTTGTTGTTGGTGTTGTTGTTGTGGCCACAGCGACATCTGTGGTTTCAATTATATTGGCTGCTTTGTAGTTTCTTTAAATGATTGAAGAACAGCAGACAAAAAGTAAATACTTCGATAATCACACAATAGATAATTGTCATGGCATGGTATTGGATGCGGAGACCCAGAGAGAGTGCCGGTTTTTCTTTTGCCGCCATTGTCGTCGCTTCTTCGCTGCCAACTGCTGTTGGACCATAAAGACATTTCAGTTTTTTGTGGCGCGTGTGATGATGCATTGAATTACAATGGTTTATTTGCTGTCTTTTTTTTGCTGCAATTTACTGAATTATTAACAACAACAATAACAACTTGTTAAATGACAATAACAAAAACTATGATGTTGGAAAAATTAACAAAATTCTTGTTGTTGTTGTTTTTCACTGTAAAAATAATATAATTGTTTTTATTATAAAACTGTGGCCAACACACAACTTGCTCGAAATAAAATTATACATCGATATAGCCATGTGGAAATCGCGTTAGACATCGCCATATTTAAGAACTGAAATTTTGAACATAATTTGCTAATACTCCTAGGATGTTTAAATTTTTCTTTCAATGAAATTGGCTGACATTTTCTATTTTGTGTTCTCATATGGTAGCAAATTTTCTACGAACTATTATCAACATTAATCCTCTTTTAAGGGTAGTCCTCATATAACGATAACCCGTGAATTTCGGGAGTATAGGTAAGTTTGTGAACCAAATTGGCTGTAATTTTATATTTTGGATTCGAATTGGGTTTTGGAGGTAGCCCTTCCCCATAATGTAAGTATTTGTAGGATGTTGTTTACGTTTTGTCAACCGCTCTAATTGCATTTTTTGAGTTTTTTTAATCGACGCTTCCAGAATTTCTCAGAAGTTCTCAAAAATATTATTAAAAAAAATCTTCGAGTCCGGAAGTTCTCAAAAAACATTCTTTAAAAAATCGAAGCTTCTTTAAGTTCTTAAAAAACATTCTTTTAAAAAATCTGCGCTTCTTAAAGTTCTCAAAAAATCTCAAAAATCTCTTCTTCCGAAAAATATTCTTTAAAAAATCTACACTTAATGCAGTTCTCAAAAAATATTTTTTAAAATATCTACGCCTCCCGAAGTTATTAAAAATATTCTTCGAAAAATCTACGCTTTTTGAAGTCCTCCAAAAATACTTTTTAAAATATCTACGCTTCCTGAAGACTTCAAAAAATATTCTTGAAGTTCTCAATAAAAAAACATCTAACTATACCCCTCAAAAATTATTCTTTAAAATATCCACGCTTCCCGAAGTTCTCCAAAAAATACTATTTAAAACATCTATGCTCCCTGAAGTCCTCAAAAATATTTCGTTACGTTACTTAAAGTTTCTTTTAATAATCTAGGCCCCTTTGGTAATCATAAAAAAATCTTCGAAAAATGCACGCCTTAGGCTTGAATCTATTTTTTTAACTCACGCTTCTCTTAGGCTTTGAAACTTTTTTTAAAAACTCACGCGTCTTTAAGTCTTTGAAAACTATTTTTTATATCCAAGCCTCTCTTAGGATTTGAAAAATGTTCTTTAAAAGATATACGCTTCTGTTAGGCTTTGAAAAAATCCACGCTTCTGTTAGGCTTTGAAAAAATATTCTTTAAAAAATCCACGCTTCTGTTAGGCTTTGAAAAAATATTCTTTAAAAAATCCACGCCTCTGCTAGGCTTTGAAAAAATAGTCTTTAAAAAATCCACGCCTCTGCTATGCTTTGAAAAAATATTCTTTAAAAATTCCACGCCTCTGATGGTCTGAAAAAATATTCTTTAAAAAATCCACGCCTCTGTCAGGCTTTGAAAAAATATTCTTTAAAAAATCAACGCCTCTGTCAGGCTTTGAAAAAATATTCTTTAAAAAATCCACGCCTCTGTCAGGCTTTGAAAAAATATTCTCTAAAAAATCCACGCCTCTGTCAGGCATTGAAAAAATATTCTTTAAAAAATCCACGCCTCTGTCAGGCTTTGAAAAAATATTCTATAAAAAATCGACGCCTCTGATCGTGGTTGAAAAAAATATCTGATCATGGTTGAAAAAATTCTTAAAAAATCCACGCATCTGATCGTGGTTGAAAAAAATTCAAAATTCACGCCTCTGATGGTCTTTAAAAAAATATTCTTTAAAAAATCCACGCCACTGTTGGTCCTTGAAAAAATAGTAACATGAAACACACACCCTCTTGCAGTTCCAGTCTTCTGTATAACAATATCGTTCTATTAATTAAAGTAATGACACATCCCCTCCCCTTCCATCTCTGTATTTCGCTCTGGGAATGGAACAACACTACAATATTTCCCTTAACATAACAAAACAATGAACTCCTCAACCATACCGAAATGACATGGGATGCCTATTGGAGGACCTGCATTAAGACGTTTATAGAAAATGCAGTCCTTAAGAAGTCAAGTAGCAATGTGTAAGGAATTCAAAGGAAACAAATAAGCGAGAATGCAACATCAAGTTATGTTGCAACATCCAAACAATGGATGTGATGTGACTCCTTTGCAAAAGCATCAAGGTGCTAGAGAGGCTACATAGAGAGTGAGATCAGAATAACAATAAACGAAAAAAAGGTGCAATTATAAGACGAATTACAAATGCTTATAAGGTATTCCTGCGAACAGGTATTGCCTCGAAGATGCAATTCACTTCGTCGGCTTCTAGAAATATTTTTTTTTTTTTTTTTGAATAAAAACACCTAGAGAAACCGATGACATTTTTCCTGTTGCATGGTTTTTACACTTTATCAGGTTGTTTTAATGCATGCCAGCTAGCTAACTAGTCTTAGTCTGTGCCAAAAAGGTGGCAATTTAAACAAAAATCACGTACGCGTAATTTTAACGCCATAACAGATACAAAATAAGGGAAAACGACAACAACAAATACGAGTAATGGTTGGAGCAAGCTACCAACAGAATGCCTTACATTTGGTCGGACTTGCATTTTTATTTCTTGCGGCAAGAGACGGCCATCAGTCATGTAAAGAAAAATAAAAAATTCTGTGCGTATATGGGGAATGAGGACTATCATCTATCCTTAGAGAATCCAGAGAAAACTCCTGCCTACATACCTGCCCGCTCCCAGCCAGCCAGTCCATATAATTAGAGTTTATTTATAAACACATCAAACCTTTTTTCTTTCTAAAAATACTATGGGCTATATGATGTCCTTATTATAAGGAGTACTTAACGACTAGCACTTCAAATAAACAACATCATATCCCAAAAGGAAAGGATTCTATTTTTAAATAGACAAAATAAAATGCCTGGCAGGATGCTGGTGGTGCTATGTTGGAGATTAAATATTAATGATGTAAAAAAAATAAAATGCCCCTTCCTCAACCCACAAAACTGGTAAAACTTTGAATCAAATTTAAGAGAGCACAATACAAAATGGCGTTCTCTTTGTAAAAGTGAAATCGGAAAATTAAAAAAAATGTTATGTTGATTTTGAAATCACATTTTGGCAAAAATTTTGTTCCTGAACTTTTCAAATTATTTTGGAGAGAGATTTTGAAAAAATAGCTTTACTATTAAAAAATTGGAACAGACCAATAATTTTAAAACATATTCTGTTCAAAAATTTTGACACTGAAAAAAATATTCTTTAAAAGTGTACGCTTCTGTTAGACTTAAAAAATATTCTTTAAAAATTTAAGCTTCTATATATAGGCTCTATATATATATATATATATATATATATATTCTTAAAACTTCACATATATTGGTCCCTCAAAAAATACGCTTTCTTTAAAAAAAAAATATTCTTTAAAACAATCCACATCCTAAAGAAATGTTCTTAAAAAAATTGTTGGGGCCTGAAAAAATATTATTTAAAAAAAGCAACGCTTCAGCTAGACCCTGAAAAAATATTCGTTAAAAAAACCTACTCTTCCGATGAACCCTAAAAAATATTCTTTAAAAAATCCAAGCTTTTGTAGGATGCCGAAATAATATTCTTTTAAAAATCCAAGCTTTTGTTGGATCCTGAAAAATATTCTTTAAAAAATTCAAGCTTTTGTTGGATCCTGAAAAAATATTTTTTAAAAAAATCCACGCTTCTGTTGGATCCTGAAAAATAATTTTTTCTTTAAAAAAATCCACGCGATCCTGAAAATTTTTTCTTAAAAAAATCCACGCTTCTGTTGGATCCTGAAAAATAATTTTTTCTTTAAAAAAATCCACGCGATCCTGAAATTTTTTTCTTAAAAAAGTCCACGCTTCTGTTGGATCCTGAAAAAATATTCTTTAAAAAAAATCCACGCTTCTGTTGGATCCTGAAAAAATATTCTTTAACAAAAGTTCGCTTCTGTTGGATCCTGAAAAATATTCTTTAACAAAATTTCGCTTCTGTTGGATCCTGAAAAAATATTCTTTAAAAAAATCCACGCTTCTGTTGGATACTGAAAAATATTCTTTAAAAAAAATCCACGCTTCTGTCGAAAGCTTCTGTTGGATTCTAAAAAAAATAATCTTTAATAAAATATCGCTTCTGTTGGATCCTGAAAAAATATTCTTTAAAAAATCCACGCTTCTGTCGAAAGCTGAAAAAATATTCTTTAAAAAATCCACGCTTCTGTTGGACCCTAAGAAAAAATATTCCTTAAAAAATCCACGCATCTGTTGGACTCTAAGAAAAAATATTCTTTAAAAATCCACGCTTCTGTTGAAAGCTGAAAAAATATTCTTTAAAAAATCCACGCTTCTGTCGAAAGCTGAAAAATATTCTTTAAAAAATCCACCCTTCTGTTGGACCCTAAGAAAAAATATTCCTTAAAAAATCCACGCTTCTGTTGGATCCTGAAAAATATTTTTTAAAAAAATCCACGCTTCTGTTGGATCCTGAAAAATATTCTTTAAAAAACCCACGCTTCTGTTAGATCCTGAAAAATATTCTTCAAAAAATCCACGCTTCTGTCGAAAGCTGAAAAAATATTCTTTAAAAAATCCACGCTTCTGTTGGATCCTGAAAAAATATTCTTTAAAAATCCACGGTTCTGACGGTAGCTGAACCGTGGAAAAAATCCACGCTTCTGTTAGATCCTAAGAAAAAATTTTCTTAAAAAACTCCACGATTCTGTCGAAAGCTTCGAAAAGTTTCCGCTCCTTATAGTCCATCAAAAAATATTCTTAAAAAAATCCACGATTCTTATAGTCCCTCACAAGATATTAAAAAATATATAAATATATAAAAAATATATTAAAAATCCACGCTTCTTATACGATCCTATAGACCCTAATAAAATATTTTCTTTAGAAAATCCTCGCTTCTTATTGTCCCTTAAAAATTTTCTTTCCAAAATTCACACTTCTTATAGTCTTTCAATAATTTACGATTCTTATAGGCCCTCAAAAAATATTCTTTAAAAAATGGATCCTCAAAAAATATCCCCTCAAAATATTTCTTAAAAAAATTGATCCTCAAAAAATAACCCCTAAAAATATTCTTAAAAAAAAAAAATTTCCACTTCTTATAGTCCCTCAAAAAATATTCTTTGAAAAATCCACGCTTTTTATAGTTCCGCAAAAAAAATCTTTAAAAAATCCACGCTTCTTATAGTCCCTTAAAAAATATTCTTTAGCAAATCCACGATCTTATAGATCCTAAAAAATATATTTTTTTTAATCCACGCTCCTTATAGTCCCTCAAAAATATTCTTTAAAAAATTAAGGTCCCTAAAAAATGATATTCTTTAAAAGTTTGCGGTCCCTATAGCGCCTCAAAAATATTCTTTAAAAATTTACGGTCCTTATAGCCTCTCAAAAATATTCTTTAAAAAAATCCCCTCTTCTTATAGTCCCTCAAAAATTATTCTTTGAAAAATCCACGCTTCTTATAGTACCTCAAAAAATATTCTCTAACAAATCCACGATCCTATAGATTCTATAAAAATATATATGGGCAATATTGCCAATTTTTTAATATTCCATTTTCAAAAAATCTGCTTTTTTGTTTTTTAGGCACATCAATGATTTTTGGTACACATATAGAGAAAAATTTTCTGACTCCGAAACCGTTCGCGATCAAATTTTTGGTTGATGCGCGCAAAAGTTATCGAGGTCTTAATTTTGGGCATAAGAAAAAAATCTTAAAATTACGCCGTTTATTATATTGACCAAAAACGTTGATATATATCTTCCTCCGTAAAATAAGAATATGAATATATTATAATAATCGCGATAAAGTTGGCCATCTTCGCGAAATATGAGAAAAATAAAAAAAATATAGGAGACTACATCAATATTTTCATTATATTAATGACATACGCACACCTAAAAATAAGTTTAAAAATATCTACATAATCTAAACACCATGATGAATCAAATGATATCAAAATCACACAAGTCCGTGTAGCGGTTTCTAAATCAAAGCGACAACAAAACAAGATATTGAGGAAAAATATTTGTTTTTGGTTCGAAAAAATAATGTCATCATATTTATTTTTTTAATTGTATACAAGAAATGTCAGAAAAAAATGTTGGGGTTATTCTGCTATTTTACCAGATTTCGCCGAAAAATTGACATATATAATAATAATCACTTTCTGTGTATAAGTATACGCCTTGCGGATTATATCAAATCTTAGAATTCTATAAATAGGAATAAATCTTAAAATAAAATAATATTAAGAAATATACATTTTAAATTGCGTTTAAATCGCGTAATTCTCAAAATCATTTGATGCGCATGCGGTTTCCTGGAAGTTCTGAAGTTTATCTTCCAATCCATATATATTTTGCGAAATTTCATTTGACGGCAAAGATGTGCCACACGTTACATTGAAGTACCCAAAAATTCGTAAAACGCGAATAATTTCCGAAAACTCCATATGCCATTAACGCGCATCCGATTTCGGTGTGCACCCTAAAAAAATACATCGATCTATACCGATTTCAATGTGGTCCATTAAGAACCATGTATGTGCCAGCACAATCTATTTTTGAGATAAATTGCGTACATCTCTCTTTCGGCTGAAGTTTTTAAAGTTCTCTTTTCGAAAAAGATCAAAATCCGTATAAGGTCATTTATTGAAGCGGAAATGATACACAGAAAACGCAAATAAATCCGCGATATTATCAAAAACATTTTTTGCCAAATTTCGTGTTTTTGGAAGGCCAGTTCCCGCTGTTCTAGTAGATGGATTTTCACGAAGCAGATTTTATATCATCCGAAACGTAAAAAACTTTATTGATCGCGGGTACCCATATCATTCAGTTGACAGATCTAAAAATTTGGCCCGAAAAATAGGTTTTTTAGAAATTTGATCGCACAAAATTCGCACCTTCGGATGAGTATTACTCTGAAGCTGTGCATACTACATACACAAAATACATATCAAATTACGCAGTTTCGCGACTACAATAATCTTATAATCGATTTTTATAAATTCCTGTCAGCGTATTAAAGCTAGAAGTAAAATTAAAAAAACACTCAAAATCGAGCTTCAAAATGTCAGCATCATTTAAAGGTAGATGCAATTAAAATTTTGAAAAATGATACATAAGGGGCGTAGTCCCGATTTTGTTGGCTTCTAGTTTTACTTTGACACGAAGACCGTGAAATGAGTGGCTTAATCACAAATCGATAGAGAACATACAAAAACTGGTTCGCCTCAACCTGTTTTTACACATTTTTTTACATTAAAGTAGACACAGCTTCCACCAAAATAAAGTTTGGAGGTCAATATCATGAACAGTTTGCAACGACAGATCAATTAACCCAAAACTATTCACTTTTTTCATATACTTAAGTAGTTCCCGAGTTATAAAGGGGTGAACCTCAGCTTCAGCTATGTTAAAAAATTGGCAATATTGCCCATATATATTTTTTAAATCCACGCTCCTTATAGTCCCCAAAAAATATTCTTTAAAAATTCACGCCGCCGTAGGACCTCAAAAATTATTCTTTAAAAATTTACGCTACATATAGCCCCTCAAAAATCTTCTTTAAAACAATCCCCGGTTCTTTTAGTCCCTCAAAATATATTCTTGGAAAAATCCACACTTCTTATTGTCCCTCAAAAAATATTCTTTAAAAAAATTCACGATCCTGTTGGTGCCTCACAAAATTTTTTTTTCTTTAAAAAATTCTCATGGTCCCTCAAAAATATCCTTTTCAAAATCCAATATTCGTTTGGTCGCTTAAAAAGTATTCTTAAATAAGTCAAAGGTTCTCTTGGTACTTTAAAATATCCTTTTCAAAATCCAATATTCGTTTGGTCGCTTAAAAAGTATTCTTAAATAAGTCAAAGGTTCTCTTGGTACTTTAATAAATTCTTAAAAAAATCCATGGTTATGTTGATCTCTTAAACATTTTTTTAAAAATCCAAGTGCTCTTTTGGTCCTTGCAAGCTTTACTTGATCCTTGAAAACGTATGAAAAAAATCTATCCACAAATCCAAGCTTATTCTTTAAATTTCCCATAGTAAGAAACCCCTTTATAGGCTATTCCACTTGTCTCCTATTGCCTTAGTTGGTGGCAATTCAGATTTCACAATTTTACACCAGTTTCTTATTCTCTAGAAATATATGTGTGATTATAATGGCGATCCAGCATTCTCTGCATATCGAACTGTCGTTTTCTTGAATAAAATTGTAGCTTTTACAGAAATAACATCATCATCATCATCGCCGTGGTCATCTTCAAGTGTAAGCAATTTATTTACAAAAAAATATCCTGCCAATTCGATTGTCCATTGTTATTGGTGGCTCGTGTTGGCTACAATTCCTTAAGGCTATGGAACAACCTTCATGCCAGTATTATTATGATGACTATTATTGGCTGGCTGGATGGTTCAATTGCCTACTGACAATTATTTGCCATTTTCAAGGTTACTCAAATAATAATAGGGCATAATTTTTACAAATACTTGGCCTTTACATTGCGGGCCTTCTAAAGGATTTATTTCTTCGAGGGCAACGTAGTGGTTAGTACATTGCCTAGAATTTAATAATACACAGCATTTAAGTAGTACCTTTAATTCCATACAATTCTCCACTTCTACAGAGTATTCTTAACGATGCTATTTGGAAATAATTGTTGAATATTGCAGAAAAGAAAAAAGTAGATACGAGATAATTTTACATCATCAAATAAGATAAGAATGCGAAAAAAAATATTTGCAGATTATTAAATTCCAAGGAAAAACAAGATATGAGAGCTCCGTGATATTAAAATTATAGGAAACAAAAAAGTGTGGTAATAAATTATTTCAAGAGAATCACAATTGCAGAGAGGAGAAATGATTACGAAAAGCGATTTGATACTAAAATGTCTATCTAAGAAGCACTAATTATGGTACCACTTCATAACTGATTCGTAGAAGTCCTCTTTACGACCTGTAACCATTCAGAAGACCTATGGAAGGTCATTCATCTACCGAAGCCCACTTAAAATTTTTCTAGCCATAGAATATCTCTAGAAACCTCTTTATCTATATAGAAAATCCTTCAAATTGTACATTACATGAACAATGTCGAGGTTATTTCAGCATTTCTTTTGCATTCCAATTGCATTTAATTTTGCCTTCATTCTTTTTCTTTATCAAATTCCAAAGTAAATATTTTTATTGTACATTTTCTTTATTCGAAATTTAATTACTAAGGCTTCTTTGGCCCATAAACCAAAAACCAAACATTTTTATCACCACAAATTGGACTACTTAATTAGTTGTGCAGAAACAACAACAACAGCAACAAAATTCAATTCGAACCGATTATCAAATTTATGATGAATGGCTAGGGTCTTTGAAGTGCTTATAAAACAATTATGAAGTTTTGTTTTTGTTATTACCTTTCATTTCACCATTGGTAAATTGGTTGTTATCAATTTTTTGAAAATAGAATTTTATTTTTGTTTGGTTCTTTGATTTTGTTCAATAAATTTAGGGGTCTCGTGATTGAGGCAGTAGCAAAGATAGATTTGGGGTTTTGAATTCCATTATTATAAAAAATATATACTTTACTAATAGAGGTTCCAAAAATAAATCATCTCTCTCAGTCCCAAAAATAGAAACTAATAAAAATTTGTAAGAATGAATAATTTAAAAAAAAATCTGCCAATAAAGTTCAAATAATGACCATTTAATCCTAAACTCACACGCAATAAGGGCATATTAGCACTTCGTTGCATTCACCAGGCATAATAATTCTCAATCAGTTGAAATTTTTGGGCGCATTAAGATTGAAATAAGAGATAAAACAATATTAAAATAAAATATACTACACTTGTAGTTGGAGTTGGGCAATCTAGTTCACGTAGCGGATCGATCTTTGATTTGTTAGTAGGTGAAAAATTTTAAAATTATACAAAAATGATTTTAAATAATTCCTATTTAATAGAATATTCAGAAGCTACAGAATTCAACTGCAACTAAAAAAATACCAGTAAGGAAAGTAGTAAAGTAGGACGGGGTCGACTATATGATACCCTTCACCACTTTGGGTATATTCAACAGATGAATCCTAACAGACGTCGCATTTTAAAAGGACCATCAAAATGAAATTGGATCCATAAACATGTCATTCTGCAACCTATACTAATTTTTTCATTTGGTCAGATATAGAAGCTATATCTAAATCTGAACCGATTTCAACGATTTCAGGAAATTTAACACACTTCAATCTAGACATAATTCTTTACGCTGTGCCAAATTTCGTGCAAACCGAAAGATATTAAGGGACTTTGGTATACCATTTACCTTAAATTGGACGAAAATATATATGGGAGCTATATCTAAATCTGGACCGATTTCCAGGAAACTTAACACACATCATTCTAGACCTAATTCATTACGCTATGCCAAATGCTATACGCTATTCATTACGCTATGCCAAATGGTGCACCATTTACATAAAATCGGACGAAACTATATATGGGAGCTATATCTAAATCTGAATCGATTTTAATCAAACTCAGCACACATCATTCTAGGCCTAATTCATTACGCTGTGTCAAATTTCGTGAAAATCGAGTGATATATAGGGACTTTGGTGCACCATTTACCTAAAATCGGACGAAACTATATATGGGAGCTATATCTAAATCTGAACCGATTTTCACCAAACTCTAAATAAATCATTCTGCACCTAATACAGAACGCTCTGTCAAATTTCGTGCAAATCGAATGATATATAGAGACTTTGGTGCACCATTTATGTATGATCGGACGAAACTATATATGGGAGCTATATCTAAATCTGAACCGATTTTCACGAAACTTAGCACACATCATTTTAGACTTAATTGAATACGATGTGCTAAATTTCGTGCAAATCGAAAGATATATAGGGACTTTGGTGGACCATTTACATAAAATCGGACGAAACTATATATGGGAGCTATATCCAAATCTGAACCGATTTTTCCAAAAAAAAAAAAAAATAAATAAATAAATTTACTATTTACACAATAATAAATTGATGAGCGTATGTTTATAAATTGTTCACAATGTGGCAGCATTTTAAAAACGAATGAAAACGAGTGGAGAATATGGGAATAAAGGAACGAAACCGGTGAAAGGAATGAGACCAGAAAAAGGAACGTTCGGTATTAAAGGGCTCCAGAGGTCCTTTCCGACTTTAACTGCTGACATTGTGCGAGTTAAAGCTATACTGCATAGCCGTATTAATTTTTGCAAGAATTTCAAACGCAGATAGCTTTAAATACCACTGAACGGATTGGGTTGTCGAATGTATTTTTCGTGGATCTTTTCCGGGATTTGTAGCAGTGTGATAAACTAGTCTATAGTGGATTTGCCCGGTCTAAAGCCGCATTGATAAGATCCAATAATATCATTGACCATTGGGGAAAATTATTCGCTGAAAATTGTCAATATGGGGTTCATATCTATATATATAAAAGAGCTTAGTGTTAAGTGAGTGAGTGAGTGAGTGACTGACAGATCATCGCCCAGACGAAACGGCTAAAGCTAGAAGCTTGAAATTTTGAGTGTGGGTTGGTGTTGGTGTGTAGGCGTGAGATAAGGCTGGGTTTTTGGAAATTCGAACTAGAAGGGTACGAAAAGTACTAAAATGTACCAAATATGGTACCCTTTGTATTAGGCGAACGGGAAGAGCTAGAATTCTGAAATTTGGAATGTGGGTCACTGATGTAAAGTTAGGAAGATGTACAAAAGCGTTTTTGGAAATTCGTACTAGAACGGTACGAAAAGTACTAAAAAGTACTAAATGTGATACCATTTGTATTTGGCGAACCGGTAGAGCTAGAACTCTGAAATTTGGATTGGTGGTCGCTGAGTGTAGGATAGATGTACCAACAGGTTTTTGGAAATTCGAACTATAAATATCCGAAAAGTACTAAAATGTACTTAATTTTGTACAATTTCGTAGCATGTGAATTGATAGAGCTAAAAACTTGAAATTTGAAATGCGAATTAGGGATGAGATGTAGAGTCCATTTAAGGAGATGGTTTTGGAAGCATGTACTCATGCGTACGAAAAGTACTATATGGTACTATATTTGGTACAAGTTTAATTTGGAGATACAAATCGAGCTGGAATCCTGAAATTTGAAATTAACATTACCGTCGGAGTGTAGGACTGGTAATGTACGTAGTTTTGGAATTTTTTACCAGTTTCAGTAATTTATATTCATGGGTACTAAATGGTACTAAATTTGGTACAATTTGAATTTTATGCGAACCAATAGAGCTAGAATCATGAAATTTGGAGTCAGGATCACTGTTGGGGTGTAAGATCGAGATATGTAGGAAGTTTTAAAAATTTTTACTAATGTGTACTAAATTTGGTACAATTTGAATTGTGGGTGAACCGACAGAGTTGGAATCCTAAATCTTGGATTCAGGATCACTCTGGGGGTGAAAGTTTGGGTTAAGTGGGACGTTTTGGAAATTCGTACTACTGTGTACTAAATTTGGTACAATTTGAATTGTGAGTGAACCGAAAGAGTTGTAATTCTGAAACTTGGATTTAGCATCCCTGTTTTTGGTAAGTAAGAAGTTTTCGAAATTCGTACTACTGCGTACTAAATATCGTACAATTTGAACTGTAGGTGAACCGAAAGAGTTGGAATCCTAAAACTTGGATTTAGGATCACTGTGGGGGTGTAGGATTGGGGTATTTAGGAAGTTTTGGAAATTGGTACTACTATGTACTAAATTTGGTACAATTTGAATTGTGGGTGAACCGATAGAGCTGGAATCCTGAAAATTTGTGTTAGGATCACTGTGGTGGTGTAGGATTGGGCTATGTAGGAAGTTTTGGAAATTCGTACTACAGTGTACTAAATTTGGTACACATTGAATTGTGGATGAACTGATAGAGTTGGAATCCTGAAACTTGGATTTAGGATCACTGTGGGGGTGTAGATTTGGGGTCTGTAGGAAGTTTTGGAAATTCATACTACTGTGTACTAAATTTGGTACAATTTGAATTGAGGGTGAACCGATAGACTAGGAATCCTGAAACTTGGATTTAGGATCACTGTGAGGGTGTAGGATTGGGGTCTGTAGGAAGTTTTGGAAATTCGTACTACAGTGTACTAAATTTGGTACAAATTGAATTGTGAGTGAACCGATAGAGTTGTAATCCTGAAACTTGGATTAAGGGTCACTGTAGGGTTGAAGGGTTAGGGTAAGTTGGAGGTTTTGGAAATTCATACTACTGTGTACTAAATTTGGTACAATTTGGATTGTGAATGAACCGATAGCGTTGGAATTCTGAAACTTGGAATTAGGATCACTTGGAGTGTAGGTTTAGGTTAAGTAGGAAGTTTTGGAAATTCGTACTACAGTGTACTAAATTTGGTACAAATTGAATTGTGGATGAACCGATAGAGTTGGAATTCTGAAACTTGGATTTAGGATAACTGTGGGGGTGTGGGTTTAGTAAGAAGTATTGGAAATCCATATATCTGGGGTCTGATCGGGGTATGCAGGAAGTTTTGTTGGAAGTAGAAGGGTACGAAAAGTACTAAAATGTACCAAATATGGTACCCTTTTTATTAGCGAACGTGAAGACCTAGAATTCTGAAATTTGGAATGTTGGTCACTAATGGAAAGTTAGAAAGATGTGCAAAAGAGTTTTTGGAAATTCGACCTATAAGTGTACTAAAGGTACTAAACTTTACTGAATTTAGTTCCTATTGTATATATATTGAACATATATAGCTGGAATCTTGACATTTTAAATGGAATACAGGTTGGGAAGTGGTGTTGATGTACGGAAATGGTTTAAGACATTCGTACTTATGTGTATAAAAGTGTAAAATGGTACTAAATTCCGTACTAATGGTACTAAATTTGGTGGAAGTTGGATTTAGGTGAACAGGTAGAGCTGAAGTCTTCAAAATGGGAATTAAAATGACTGTTGGAGTGTAGGACTGAGGTAGATTATGAAATTTATATAAAAGGTATATGTGGTACTAAATTTAGTACAATTTGGATGTTGATTGAAAGGATAGAACTGAAAACCTGAATTTTGGAATTAAGATTTCTGTTGAAGATTGAGCTATAGAGACATCTTTGGAAACTCGAATTTATGTGTACGAAAAGTACTAAACGGCACTAGATGGATTTGGGTGAACGGAGAGAGCTGGAAACCCATAATTTGGACTAATGGTTGATGTTTGAATATAGAATTGAGATATGGAAGCATATTACCTATGTGTACTAAATAGTACTATATTTGGTACAACTTGATTACGTGTGAACGGATAGAGCTGGACTCCCGAATTTTTTAATTAAAATTACTGTTGAAGTGTAGTATTGAGATATGGAGACAACTTTGGAAACTCGAATTTATGTGTACCAATAGTAAATAGAATAGAAAATTCACTAAATTTGGAATAATTTGAATTTGGTAACGGAGAGAGCTGGAAACCTAAAATTTAGAATGTTGGTCATTGACAGAGAGTTAGAAAGAAGGACCAAAGGGTTTTTGGTACTAAATTTAGTGGAGGTGACGGTATAGAGGTAGTCTTGAAAATGTATAATTATGTGTTCGAAAAGTTCTAAATGGAATTACATGTGGAACCTGTACGTTTTTGCTAATGTGTGGATTTCGGAAAATAGTGCTTATGTGTATGAAGAGTACTTAATGGTAATAAACTTGATATTAAATGTACGAATAGAGGTGGAATTCAGAACTATAGTACAACGATTTCCATATGAAATATTTTATTATTCCTGTTCCGCATACGAAGTAGCGGGTACTTTGCTAGTTTCTTTAATATTTCTCTTTTTAAATATTTCTCTCTTTTTTGAAGGTCCGAAATGAATGCAGCACTTTTCTCTTCTTCAACAACAGACATCTGGATGTATTCTTCAATTATTTCTATTGACTCGTTTTGTATTCTGCGACTCAGGTATGTGGCATTTTTGGGTTTATTCTCCAAACTTTTTCTATGTTTTTCATCCGCATATATAGATCCCGCATTTATATTTGGCGTATTTTTGCACCGAAGTTGTTTGCATTTCGCTTTCATAGCCCCGCGTCTTTTTAAGATCTTTGGACACCTGGGATCAATTTTCCAACTAAAGTAGCTTTAATTTAGAATTCCGTATGTTTTGCAGACTATGTTTTTCATCCACATATATAGATTCGGCCTTTATATTTGGTATGTTTGGTATTTTCCAAATATAAGTTTCTGTAATTTTGTATTTTGTCTAGGGTATCAAATGGTCCTCCTGGTTAATTCTCTCTATACTGATCCTATTTAATTCTCCTTACTGTGTTATTTTTGGTTGTTTATTTTCGAAAAAAATAATGGAAATTTTAGCTGAATATATCAATAATTCTCAATTTCTTTAAGTTTTTCCCTTTTTTGTAATACCCGGAGCATTACCATAAATATCTGCAAAACCGACAAAAAAAACGCACATCAATAAATCTCTTTCATAGACTAAACTATCTGAAATAAATGACATGGAATGGAATACATCCATATGTAAATTTATATGGAAAACAGTTTTTTTAAAAGAAAAACCTAAAAAAAAACACTGATGCTGATATTGTTTTGATGACAGGCAGTCGTCAGCTGAGTTTGGAGTCCATGAGAAACACCTGAAGTATGTAGTAGATAAACAATGAAAGCGAAACAAAATAAAGTTACAACAACAACAACAAAAACTGAACATCAACAAATGACATCTCTGTTATTTCAGGGAAATTGACATAAACTGTTTATTTTTGCTGTTGTTGTGGACTCCAGTCATCCAGCTAGCCAGCCAGGCAGGCAGTCAGCATGTGACAATATCTGGGGTATAACATTTTCATTGAAGGAAAATTTTTGTTGTGTTTTTGTTTCTATTTTTTTCCTTCGAAATATTACCTTGGTTTATTTGCAAACTGCTATCACATGATCATCATATCAAATACTCTTTCCTACCCACCCCCCCCATACTTTGAAATCAGCATGAAAAGCAAAAACATAACCCAAAACCGTAAATATAAATCTCTACATAATAAACCAAGAAAAAAATGAAAGATTTATTGCATGTAATGATTTATTTAAGATTTTTCTCTAGCATGCGATAAAATATTTGAACACACACACACACAATTCATGCCATTGGCAAAGAGAAAAATAGATCTTCAAACAATTGGACTCCTGATTGAGGTGGTTGATGGGTTCACGTATTATGTGGCGCTTTGTGCAAACAGTCCTCAGGCCCTACCCAACAGTCCTATGACAATACAATGGTTATTTTTCCGAAATAAACAATAAATTTTCTTTCAGCCTTTAAGGGTGAAATTTATACGAATGTATATATTGAAATCAAGTACTATATGGTACGGAATTTAGTACCATAAGTAATGGGAGTAGAAGTGGATGAGTGACGAAGTTGAGTCTTGAACATTAATTTGAGAAGTACGGGTTGAGATTAGGAAAATAAATTTAATTAGTTTGCGATAAACATTAAATGGTACTAAAATTAGTACATTTTGAATTAAGTATGAACATTTTGTGTGTAAAGAGTACTAAAATGTGTACGTTTTGAATATTTTAACATTTACATGGGAATCTCTACTAATATCTGACTTTAATATAACCAGTTGATTGTGTACTAAAAGTTCGAAATATAAAGTGCTCTTATAGAGGTTGGAAAATGGTTTTGGAAATACTCGCTATGAGTGTACTAAAACAACCAAATTTATTTTTATTTGGTAAACGAATTTTTTTTTTTTGGGTTTTGGAGATTGTTGGATCGGTGTAAAATAGTATTGATGAAAAAATAAATCGAATACAGTGAGTCACGGTCAAAAGTATCCACTTTTTTTTAATAATAAAAATGCCTTAAGCCGAGCTTTGAAAAGATTTTCAAACGCGTCGATCATTTGCGCATCTCATCCATTTGGAAATACCACGTTCCGAGATGTTGTCTTCTACTTGATCTTTCCATTCGTGGCCATCCCCTTCCTCGTGAACCATTATATGACTCGCTTTTATATTCCTTTTGAGTGGGGGAATCTTCGTCCAATCTTACAACATGGCCTAGCCAACGTAGTCGTTGCAGCTCGATCCGTCTGATTATGTCAATGTCGGAGAATAGGTGGTATAGGTTAAGGTTCATTCGATGCCGATATTCACCGTCGACGAAGATCGGCCCATACATCTTTCGAAGAATTTTTCCCTCAAACACTCCAAGAACTACCGCATCCGCTTGTGCAAGTACATATGCTTCAGATCCATATAACAGCACTAGTAGTTCAGCGTCTTGTAGAGTGTGGGTTTGGTGGCCTTGCTTTTGAGTTGCTTACTCTGACCATAGTAACATCTGTTGGCCAACGCCGAGGTATATAATATCTTTCATTACCTCGAAGCTATAGTTTTCAAGTTTAACAGTTGGTCCAAGTCTACTGGACGTCTTGCGCGTCTACCATTCCCACTTTGGCCGACTCCTTCTCAATTCCTTCAAAGGTGGCTGTTACCGCTCGCCATGTTCGACCCATTATGTCGATGTCTTCGGCATCTGTTCACATTTGCATCTCGTATGACCTTTTCTAGCAGGATGTTAAAAAGGTCACACGACAAACTGTCACATTGTCCGAATTCTCGTTCGGAATTGACGGGCCCCGAGAGGTTCTTTCGGACTGCTGACCTTGTGTCACTTAAAGTTATCCTGCATAGCCGCATTAATTTTACAGGAATGCCGAAACCTCTGAATGGATTGGGATGTCGAATGCGGCTTTATAGTCGACCAATAGGTGGAATATGTCGATGTGATTCTCGTGGGTCTTTTCCATGATCTGGCGCAGAGTGAAAATCTGGTCAATGCTGGATAGGTATGGTCCCATAATGTAATTAACCATTGGCTTGAGTCGTTCACACAGCACGCCTGATAGCACTTTATATGCGATGTTAATCAATGAATTAAATGAATGTGAACATGAATATATAAACAAAATAATAATTGTTAAACAAAAGCAAAACCATTACAGAGCCTTTAGCAAGTTTAGGCGCCCTTGGTTTGGATTAGCGTCCACTTATCGGAGCAACCACTTTTCGTCTCTTATACTGAATATTTCTTTCTCGCTCGTTTTCGGCTTACTGCAAATTCGATTCTTTGTTTTGTACCACAATATAATTTGTTGGACCGATTTAAATTAAACTTAACAAATGTCACGGTTATGAAAACGTTGAATGTGTTTAAACCCCTCCCATATTGCTGATAATCCTTAGCATCACTTGTCGTTGTCTCCACAACAGATATGTAACACAATTTTATTAGTACATAATGTGAAATATGAATTTGTTCTTCTAAAATATAATTAACTTTATGTAATAGGGGTAAATAAATAAGAACATATCGATGTCACATACAAAAATAAATATTCAAACCACAAAACGTATAACTATTTTTATTTCAATTTTTTCCCTGTTCGAAATACATTGCGGAATGTTAATAATCCGAGTAAAATTGCGTATAATCCCATCGACTAAACCACATTACACATAAATGAGAATATACATATTAATGGCTAAAATTTCAATGGATTGACATATTTTCAATATATCAAAATATTGGGAATTTCCAATAGAATGATAATTGAAAATTATCCTAATTATATTCGGTATTTTGAATCTTTATTCAAGACTGGTGGTCAGATGCTGGTCAGGAGCATGCACCAACTGATTAGTACAATTTGGTTAAAAGAATGCATGCCCAATGATTGGAACCTCAGCATTCTGTGTCCCGTGCACAAAAAAGGAGACAAGACAAGATATGTGCCAACTATAGAGGAATTAGTCTCCTTCCCATCGTATATAAAGTGCTGCCCAGAGTGATGTGTGAACGACTAACGAGGAAATAGCATAAACCCTTTTAAAAGGTGAGTCAATCAATAGTCAAGTAGTGAAGAAGACTGAAGGTTAAGTAAGCTTTCCGTTGCCACTGAAACCACCGACCCCACGCTCACGAAACAACAGGCGAGTTGATATTGCCACCTGAGCCGTTCACGGAAGAAGTGAGTTGGGAAAAGCCACTTCCAGGATGTTCGACGTACCATTAGTGAGTTATCGTACGCCACTAGGACTCCAGGTCACCCCAGGCCCCCCAGTCATCACTCTTTCTCAGCTGTGGGCGCTAGTGAGTAGTCCTAAATCACTACGCCTACATAACGCACCGGTGATTCAGTCATCCAGAGGCATTTCTAGGCAATTAACCCCGGCAAGATCACTAGCTGAATTCCGGTCTTGTGCCCCGTACCACAACACATACCCCAGTCTCTGACAATATCCCCAGTATCAACTGTGCCGACAACAATAACAATAAAACCCACCTATACTAAAATAAACCAAAAGACTTATTTCCTTACTCCTGTCGCTGACAGAAATAAATTTCTGTGACGGACTCTGGCCGCCGAGAGCTTTCTCCAGCAATTCGGTGGACAATTGAGTCGTTGCAGTGGCCAGAACAAAACTCACACTGTACATGACGCTGATACTACCGTGCTATTGTATGGATCTGAAGCATGGGTACCTGCGCAAGCAGATGAGGCAGCTCTTGGAGTTTTTGAGCGTAAAAATTCTCCGAAAGATTTATGAGCCGATCTGCGTCGACGGTTAATATCACCGTCGAATGAACCACGAGCTATTCTCGGACATCGACATAGTCAGACGTATCGAGCTGCAGCAACTACGTTGGCTAGGCCATGTTGTTAGAATGAATGAAGAAGCCCCAGCTCAAACGGCATATAAAAACGTGCCTACTGATGTTTCACGCTGAAATGGAAGGCCTTGAATTAGATGGAAATATCAAGTGAAAGAGAACATTTTGGCACATGGTCTTTCAAATTGAAAAATCTGAGCACAAGATCGACGCACTTGGAAATATTTTTTTTTAAGCTTGGCTTATGGAACAAATGATCTGTTACAAGCCAGCAAAGTAAGAATCTTTAGGGCACGTTCTCCAACAGTGGAAAAGTTTTTCAATAGAATTTGTTCCGATTTGATACTAGGGATTCTTATTGGGCAGAAAATCTCCCTACAAAAAATTATCAATATTGTCCCATGTTTTACGGTAGGCCTTATATACAGATACCCTGCACTATTCGATATTTTGGTCACGTTTTTTACCCAATCAGCTGCAATTTTATATTTTGGGTTCTATTTGGGTAGAAAATGTTCCTAAAAAAATTATCAATATTGGGCCACATTCCAAATTTTAGGGAGTTTGGGCACGTGTTTCAACACCTAATTGAGTAGAAAGCTCCCTACCAAAAAATATGAAGATTGACCCTATTTTACGGATAGCCACTATATAATGGTACTTTGAGAAGTGGTGAAGCGCTTTTCAACCGAATTGACCCTAATTTAATTATTTTGGTTCTCATGGGATGTTGAAACTTCCCAACAAAAATTATGAACAATATCGATTTACGTTTTGGCATAGTCCGAATATAATGGTACCTACGAATTTTGGGCATTTTGACGGCTTTTCCCAACGATGTGGCTGCTAATTGTTAATACAGAAAATTATCAATATAGGTCCATGTTTAGAAATACCTTCCATATAAGGAAACGCTCAGTGTCAGTACCTTCCGTTGCATTGACTGTAATTATGCATTCCGGGATATAGGATTTTAAAACAAGGTTTTGAAAAAAATTGTATATTTATGTTCACCTTTTCCTATAAGTCCAGCCCCATTTCCGGTACTATTAAATTTTTAACGGAATATTCTCATGATAGCCATAATTAGGCATATGTATTTTTGATGTATAAAAAACTTTTTTTCCATAAATTATTTAATATAGTATTTTTTTAAATAATTCAATGGCAACTCTAATCAGTATCACACAAGATCATTTGGTAACGTAAATATGAAGAGAATATTGTAAACACCATATATATTACACCAGGTCGGGCAAAGAGCCGCTCTTCTGTGTATTCTTACCCACACACATTATTTCAAAGAGAGCACGCCTGTGGTGGTTTGCCTGATGCTGTATTACAGAGTACACGTTAGCAGTCGTTCAGTACTGTTCATGATTACTGCTCCGCTATCTTGTAAGAGTATCCTTCTCTGATATACTATCTCTCTCTTTTCATTGTAACTCGCCCTCTCTCTATCCCCCTGGGGCTCTCACACACAGTGATGTTGGTTGGTGGCGATGTTATTTTTGTTATTTATTTTTTGCCAACTCTGAGGGAGGTTTATTTACGTGGGTATGGGTGTGTGTTTGTAAATGCCTATTTGAAATGCAGTGTTGTTGTAATCTGTGTAACAAGTGTAATATTTTATTAAATGTGTAGTAAATCGTTGTTGTTGTTGTTGTTGGCGGTATTTTGCCTTCCTCATTGTTGGATTGTTTGTTATTTGTTTTTTTTTGTGCAGCTATTTAAGGGTCTTTTGTTATTTTGATTTCAATTTCATGTTGGATTATCATTAGTGTTGTTGTTGCTACAATAGTTTATTGTTGTGTTTTTATTTTGTTTCGAATAGGGTACAAATTAGGACCCCAAAAGCGCATCAAACAAAAACATTTACAACACTTTCATTTTTCATTATAACAGACAAACAGACCGACATTTTTTACTACAGCGGCAGACCATTGGAAGGGTACAGCAACAGATGCTGGCTGTTCATCAATGTGCCGGCTATATGGGGTTAATTTGTAGTGTGCGCTAAATTTCAAAAAACAGAATTTTTATTATCGGCATTTGTGTATTTTTTCGTTTGTTTTTGAATCGTTCCATTTATTGCGGACAGCCCCCGGGTAAATTTTATTAATATTATGGCATAATTTATGTTTTTTTTGGGGGATGACCCATTTCAATGTGAAAATATTTTTAGATTTTTTTTTCATTTTTTGTAAAAGAAAATTAAAACAAAATTTGGTTTTGATTTCACCAACTGTCGCCCGTTCATGATGACAGAATATTGCCAAAAATAAAATGGCCTCGTTTGGGGACAAATGTTTTAAATATTTTCAAAGAAAAAGAAAAAAAAGTACGCAAATTATTTGTTTTATTATTTTAATTTTGTGCCAAAAATTATAGTCAATTTTAGTATGGTGCCATATTTTTGTTTTGTTTTCACAAATGGCATATTTGTTTTTGATTTTTTAGAAGAAAAAATAAAATAAGAGAAAATAACATTTAGAAAAGTATTGCATAGTTTACATCATTTGTCATTTCGAAATTTGGAAATCTTGTGTTAATGATCTTCACTTTTTGTAATGTGAAATTATTAAATTTTTGTCTGGCTCGAAGAAAGTATTTCTTTTGTAAAAATTTAAAATATCACAGACACTGTTTAAAATAACTATTTGGTGTAGAAATAATGAACAAAATTTCCAACATAAGCTGGACATTCAAAAACCTAACAGGTTAGGCTAGTATCTTGAACATATCTAAAATTATGAGTAACTTTTGAAAAATATGTCTGCAATCCTAACATTTTTAAATATTGTGGTAACTTTAATATTGGAGCTGTATAGGGAACTATAATATGGAGAAAAAGATTTTATGTTCAAAAAATATAATTTTTTAAAGCAATATATTCGGTAAACCACTGTGCGGAAAATATAATACCTACGCCTAGAGAACTATAATAACAGAATTTTTTGAAACAGAAATCTAGAGAAAAAATATTAATTTATTTTAAGAGCGATATATACCTGTTCTGAAGCCCCCAAATAACAGCTCGTCTACTTTTTCCAGAATTTTTTTTTAAATTTTTTTTAAAATAAATTTAAAAAAAATATTTAAAAAAATATAATTTTTAAGGGCATCGTAAATTTTTCTCAAATATATTATTGAGAATTTTTTTGAAACTGAAATTTTAAGAAAAAAAATTGAGGAAATATAATTTTTAAGAACGATATATTCGATGAACCACTGTGCGGGAACTGTAATACGTGCGCCTTGTTTGAAACCACCAAATAAATGCTCGTCTTGTCTACTTTTCCCAAATATTTTTTTTAGAATTTTTTTAAAGGAATTTAAAAAATATTATTTTTAAAAGCGATATGTTCATTGAACCACTGAACAGATACTATAATACGTACGTCTGATTTGAAGCCACTAAAAAAAGTTCATCTCGCCTAACTTTAATATTTTTATATTAAATATTTTTTCAGAATTTTTTGAAACAGAAATATGGAGAAAAAAATATTTAAAAAACCAGTAAGGAAAGTAGTAAAATCAAACGTGGCCGACTATATGATACCCTTCACCACTTTGGGTATATTCGACAGATGAATCCTAACAGACGTCGCATTTTTAACGGACCAGTAAAATGAAAATGGATTCATAAACATGTCATTCTGCAAATATATATGTGAGCTATATCAAAATCTATTTCTTAACACACATTATTCTAGACCTAACTCATTACGTTGTGCCAAATTCCGTGCAAATCGAAAGACATATGGGGAAGCACACAGCTATATAAATCCAGGAAACTTAGCACACATCATTCCAGGCTTAATTCAGTAGGACATGCCAAATTTCGTGCAAATCGAATGATATATAGGAACTTTGGTGCACTATTTGCATGAAATCGGACGAAAATATATATGGGAGTTATATCTATATCTGAACCGATTTTCACGAAACTTAGCACACATCATTATGGACCTAACTCAGAACACTATGCAAAATTTGGTACAAATCGAAAGATATATATGGAATTTGGTGACACATTTTCCTTAAATCGGACGAAAATATATATGTGAGCTATATATATATATATATCTGAACCGATTTTTCCCAATTTCAATCAGGTTCATCCTTGGGCCAAATAAGTGACTCTTGCCAAATTTCATGCAAATCGGATCATAAATGCGACCGGTATTTTGTTTATAATTTAACATCTACAGACGAACGGAAATGCATAAATCGACTCAGAAAGTGATTCTATGCATATTCTCAAAATGAACCATGTGTCTATCTCGTTTCCTTTTGCCTGTTACAAACATATGCACAAAGACATAATACCCTGCTCCACAGTGTGGTGAAGGGTCTAAATATATAGTTCTTAAGGGCAATATATTTGCAGAATCACTGTGCGGGAAATATAATACCTACGCCTGATTTGAAGCCACCAAATGAAAGCTCTTCTCGTCTAGTTGTCGCAAATATTTTTTTTAGAATTTTTGAAAAATAAATTTGGAAATCACTGTGCGGGAAATCCAAATACCCCGAAACTTGGCCCAATATAAATAATTTTTAGGTGTAAGGTTCGCTATACATAGAAAACGCAAAATACCAAAATACAGCCCATCACTGGGAAGAAAATGTTCCTATTAAAAATTTTCAATATAAGCCCATATTTTGGGGTATTTCCAATATAGCCGTACCCCCAAATATTCGGTATTTAGAGGCTATAGATCAATTCTTCCACATAATCACCAGTAATTTGGTACTTTGGGTTTTCATTGGGTATAAAATATTCCTACCAAAAATAAACGATATTGGTCCCCTGTTTAGGGTATTAACCTTTCGGTATTTTGCGATATTTGGTCAAGTGTTTTAACCAAATTGCTTATAATTATATATCTTGGATTTTTATTGATTAGAAAATTTTCCCTAGCAAAAAAGATCAATATTCGCCAAAGATTTTGTGTAGCCATCATTTAACAGTATCCCAATTTTTCGGAATTCTGGGGGCTTGGCCAGGGTTTTCAAACGATTTGGCTCCAAGTTTAGGTTTACGTTATGGTGTAGCTTCTATATAACGGTGCCACACACACACAATTTCGGTATTTTGAAGGCTTTTGTTGGGGGATAATTTGATATTAAGGGTTCTGGAATGATATAATACAGAAAATGATCTATATAGGTTAATTTTTTGACATAGCTCCTGTCTGTATTTGGAAGGTTTTAGATGCCTTTTCTCATTGAGTGGCTGTAATTTTGCATTTTCTGATATTGGAGGGTAAAACATATTTTGGCGAAAAATTGTCTACATGGATCGGAGTTTTTTTCTGCAAACCCCACCTAAAGGTCCATTCCTAATTTACTGAAAAATTCTCATCAAATTGACTATAATTTCTCTTAACGGATCCCTGGAGGAAAAAACTTATTTTCTGAAATTATTCAACATAGTTTAATGATTTAGATCAACTCCATACAAATGGCCCATTTAATTTTCGGTATGTTGAAGTTCCTTCTCCAGATGTCCAAACTGTATGCCATTTGTTTTTTATTTTCAGAGCATGAACTACCAAACAGTGCAATGACATGCATACCTATATAAAAGTCCCGACCGATTTAAGGAATTTTGAATGCTGGCGTGGAGGGCATAATCTTTGATCGTGTCGAAAATAACCAAGTATTTACTTGTTTTCCCTTTGTATGTATTGCGTTGGATTACAAAATTGTGGTTTGGTTTAATCGAGGATTACGTTGTTGATATAACCGGATTATTGATATCCATATTATACATTATTACATACAATTGAAAAATTAAATAAAGTATCAATTTTGTGGTTGAAATATATTTTAACAACTAAGTTTGCAGAATTAAATTCAGTATACAATAATTTTTATTAACAAATTTCATATCGTGTAATAATAAAAAAAATGAAAAAAAAATATGTAAATTCCAATGAAATTAAATAGAATATAGAAAAACCAAGACAGAAATACAAAACCTTGGAATTGATACATTATGCAATTAAAAAACAAAGAAAAATCAATTTTAAAATGAATTAAAAATTGATTTGAATACAATTACTACTACAAAATTTCATAATATCGAAAAATAAGCAATTTTATTAAAACATTTCAACAATTAATATCTCAATGCCACCCTCCAGGTGGCAGCATCACATCTCCATTGCTACAATTTGAAAAAGTAAATATATGAATATTTTGTTATCCATTAAATAATTTTAATTCCCAACACTTGTTGTTATATCTTTTAATTATCTACTCCGATGCTGATATAATCATTTGTGTAAACATTAAAAAAAAAGACAAAAAAAATAAACAAATTAATTTATCGCTGCTACTCGGTTTTGAATTTTTTTGTCCATTTTTTTTTTGCACAACAAACAACCGCATTTATTCACGCATTCTGATTCTGCGGAAATGCTGAATTTAATTCTGCCAACTTAGTGGGAGATAAAACGAATTATGATTACATTATTCAACTTCTAGAGGGAGTTGGCCAGGCAAAGAATACAAATTATGAGATAAACAATATTTATTTATTTTTTTATAATTTCCACGTGAGAATTTTTGCTTGTTAGCTATTTTATGCAGATATATTTTAAGGTCCTTATCTGTGAGATTTTTGCCAGACGTCATAAAATTTTTATTTGCAAATATTATGTAAAAAAATTAAATATACATATTTTTTAATGTAGTTTGACGTCAATTACTACATAGTGCGGTAATTATATATTTTTTTATAAAATAATGTGATGAGATCTGATGTAAAATATTTTTGTTAATTTTTTATAGTTTTTGAATTAAAATTGTATTAATGCGAAAAAATTCTCCCCATTATTGGAATAATGGTAAACTGACGGATAAGCTATATAAACAGATTTTTGACAATTGTTTCAAAGACATATCCATCACTTCCATGAGACTACCTTGTATAGTTATGTCATGTCGTGAGCATAAAGCATTTTTATTTATTTTTCTATATGGAGATGAGCTTAACCCCTTCGGTGTCAAACAAAAATTTTGTCAGAATAAAAATCTAAAATTTTGTATTTAAAATCATATAAAGCGCAGAGTTTAGAAAAAATAGCAATTTTCATTTTAACTCTCGGCCAGTTTCGTCTGTCTTTCAGCAAAAACATCATAGGATAACCGAAAAATCGCAAAGAAAGAGAGTACTTTTAAATGTCGAATATATTCGACATAAACACTGAAAGAGTTAATGACGTGTGTGTGTGATTTTTGTACCCTTTAGTGACAGTGACTGTGGTACAGGGTATTATGTCATTGTAACAGGCACAATGAAACGAAATAGACCCATGGTTCCATTTGAGAATATGCATGGAATAACTTTCTGAGTCGATTTATGCATGTCGATCCGTTTGTCCATGATAAATTGTTAACAATGTGCAGGTCGCATTTATTATCCGAATGAGATGAAATTTGGCGCAGCTTATTTATTTGCCCCTAGGACAAACCCTATTGCAATTGGTAAAAATCGGTTCAGATTTAGATATAGCTCCCATATATAGTTTTGTCCGATTTAAGGTAAATGGTAGACAGAAGTCCCTATATATCTTTTGATTTCCACGAAATTTGGTATAGCGTACTGAATTGAATCAAGAATGATGTGTATTAAGTTTCGTGAAAATCGGTTCACATTTATATATAGATCCCATATATATTTTAGCCCGATTTTATGTAAATGGTGCCCTGAGTCCCTATATATATTTCGATTTGCACGAAATTTGGCATAGCGTTGTAAATTAAGTTTAGAAAGATGTGTGCTAAGTTTCGTGAAAATCGGTTCATTTTTATATATAGCTCCCATATATATTTTAGTCCAATTTTATGTAAATGGTGCACCAAAGTCCCCATATATATCTTTCGATTTGCACGAAATTTAGAAGGGCATATTAAATTAAGCCTAGAATGTTGTATGTTAAGTTTCGGGAAAATCGGTTCAGATTTAGATATAGCACCCATATATAGTTTCATCCGATTTTTAGTAAATGGTGCACAAAAGACCTTATATATCTTTCGATTAGAACGAAATTTGGAGGGGCATATTAAATTAAGCCTAGAATGATGTGTACTAAGTTTCATGAAAATCGGTTCAGATTTAGATATAGCTCCCATACATAGTTTCATCCGATTTAATGTAAATGGTGCAGTAAAGTCTCTACATATCGTTTGATGTGCACGAAATTCGGCATAACGTAATCAATGAAGCCTAGAATGATGTGTGTTAAGTTTCGGTAAAATCGGTTAAGATTTAGACATGGCTCCCATATATTTTTATACCCTACACAACTATGTTGTCAGGGTATTATAGCTTTGTGCAGCCTCAAAAGTTTGTAACGCCGCGAAATATTGGTCCTAGACCCACCTTTAAGTATACCGATCGGCATATCTCGACTAACTGAGTCGATCTAGACATGTGTGTCCGTCCGTCCGTCTGTCCATTATAATTTGTAAACACGATACATGCCACAGTTATGGACTAGTCTTTACGAAATTTTGCATGTAGGACCGGTTCTGGGCAATCAAGACCACTATTGTTTTTGGTAAAGATCGGTTAATATTTAGGTGATGAAATGGACCAAAACTTTTATTTTTGTCTGATTATGTGGTCGCTTCAGAGACTGCAACTATGGCCTAAACATCGCGAAATTTTACATGGTGAAGAGGATCGGTCCAAAGAATAAGTACGACTGTTTTGATAAAGAATTGGTCTATATTTAGCGTGTCAAATGGACCCCAAATTTTTTTGTGAAAAATTACAACATTTGTATTCTCTAGCGTATATATTTACTCCTGAAGGACATAGACCAGAGAATTTGATAGTATATCCAAGAGGAGTGGTTGACATCTATACTGATATCAATTATATTGTCGTATGTACTCCGATTTGGGAGTTACACGTAAATATTTACAGGTGCTTACGTATTCAGATAATATTTAGTAAACCATTACCACACTGGAGGGCGGAAATATAGCGCTGATCGCTTTAAAATTTTCCATGAGGTTCCAGTTATAGTCAAGGACAAGGCCTATGATTTTCGGTTATGATCAGATTATAATTTTGGAATGAAGTGGACCGAAAACTTAATTTTTTGTGTTTTTTTTTCGAGTCGATAGGGAATCACGGTGAAGGGAATCTGCACAATTAATTAGAAGGGATGTACTGAATGTTTGTAATATTTGTGTACCTCTAGTGGGTCAAGAGGGTGTAAATATTGCAAAATATTGTCCAAGCTCAGAATATAGAAACACACAAAGTTAGATTTCCGTGGAAGTTGGATAGGGTATTACATGGTCGGTCCCGTCCGACTATACCAAAAAAATCCTCACAACGATTTTTTGCTTTAAATACAGAGAATTGGGGTGTCGAGGCGATTTGTTTACACATAACAGCCCTGCTGCTGGTATCAATGTCCAGTTGCTTAATATCACTTATTAGTTTTATTTGTTGCATTTTTGGTTTTCAAATTAAAAACAAATAGTTTTCAAAACTGTTCAATTTATGCTCATCATCATATTGTCTTGTGTCGATTTAAATGACTTAATTTTTATGGACATCTTGAATTTCAAATCCATTGTTCCCCATTTATGATAATCTCTGGATTGTCATAAATTGTTTTTTGATTGAATACAAAATCACACTGTTTTTTTGAGGATGGTGTTGAGATGAACTAGGCGAAGTGCAACGTTTGTCATTGTCTAGCCGGACAATGGGACGAATTCCAAAAAAGAAGGTAAACACAAAAAAAAAAAAAAAAAAAAATCCGAAACAAGTCGATCGGCATATTTTCTGTAGGCAATGTATGTCAAAGATTAGAAACTAGATAAGAAACACGAACAGAGAAAGAAAAATAAATATATTAATGGCCATTGAAAGTAAATTAAAAATTGATATTAGTGTGAGGGAGAAGAAGTTAAGGGCCCGGACTAAAAAGATAAAAAATCATAAAAACTCAAAACAAAAGAGCCACCCAAGACATTAAAAAAAGCAAATAAATAAAATGCAGGTTTTCAATAGGCCCGGTGAAAAAAAAAGAGCCACACAAGACATTAAAAAACCTTTGTTTATGTAAACAAATATTTTTTGATTCAAAACAAAAATAAATGACATGTTCTTCAAAACCAAGGATTTTCAATAGGCCCGGTGAAAAAATTAAAAATTTGGAAAATATATTTCTTTTCTCTTTTTTCTATGGAGAAATGGCCATAAAATTTTTTGAAAAAAAATGTAATTTTATTTCCTCTCTTTCTCTGCTCACTTCCCTCGACACTATGACAGGCAAAAAATATACGTTTTTTTGTTTTTATTTTTCTATAGAAAGAATAATTATTAGGAAACCTTGGCCTTTGTTTGGAAAAAATATGCTCTCTGTCGTCGGGTCATCTTTTTTATTTCGGAACTTGTTTTTTTTTTGTCTTTTTCTTTGTCCAAACATTTTATTATAGGTCGATGTCATGGTCTCCGGTGTTGGAGATTTTTGTCGTCTGCCTCAAACAATAACAAATCACATTTATGATTTCAAAAAACAAAAAACAAAAAAAAAAATATCTTTGATGTTTGCTGGTGGTGCTATGAGGTGTGTGGGGTAATCGTTGTGTGCCACCTTTGCCCTAATCCAATCACAACATAAATTGTGAACAGATAGATAATTCTTGGCAGGCAAGTCATAATAGTTTCACACTTTATAAAACCAAGAGAAAAATTGATTTTGAAAAATTCTTTTTCGGTGGCGTTAAAAATCACACCTGTAGGGAAGTTCATATTTATCTGAATTCTTTTTAAAGGGAAATCAAAATAAATTTTCTATGTTAAAGAAGAAAAAGAAAATCAAACATATGTTTTCATTTTCTTCTATTAGAAAATTTTCTTTAATTTCTTTAAATGCGTTGTCTGTCTGTAAATTTGTTTTTGGCAAATGCTCACAATGTTTTGTAATTTTTTTGGCGATTTCAGAAAAATAAAATAAAATTAGATTTGTTTAAATACATCGGATGATAAAGGCATAATAGGCGGTTATATTAAGGAGGGTCGATATTGCCTTCGGAATTTTTTTATGTAAAAAAAATGGTGTACGTCATTCTAGACTCAATTCAGTACGTTATGCCAAATTTCGTGCAAATCGAAAGATATATAGGGACCCTTGTGCTCTTTTAACATAAAATCGTACGAAAATTTATAGGGGAGCTATATCTAAATCTGAACCGAAACATAGTAAACAACATTATAGGCTTAATTCAGTAAGATATCCAAAATTTAGTGAAAATCAAAAGACATATATATGGACTTCGATGCACCATTTCCATTAAATCTGACGAAAATATATAAGGGAGCTATATCTAAATCTGAAGCGATTTTCACGAAACTTAACACACATCACTCTAGACTTAATTTAGTACACTATGCCAAATTTCGTGCAAATCGAAGGATATATAGGGACTTTGGTGCACTATTTACCTAAAATCGGACGAAACTATATATGGGAGCTATATCTAAATCTGAAAGGATTATCACGAAATTTAACACACATTATTCTACATTTAATTCAGTACGCTATGCGAAATTTCGTGTAAATGAAAAGCTATATAGGGACTTTGGTGCACCATTTACATTAAATCGGACTAAAATATATATGGGAACTGAGCCGATTTTCACGGAACTTAGCACACATCATTCCAGGCTCAATTGTGTACGCTCTTCCAAATTTCGTACAAATATATATAGGGACTTGGGGGCACCATTTACAAAAAATCGGACGAAAATATATAGGGGAGATATATCTAAATCCGAACCGATTTTCACGAAACTCAACACACATAAGTTTAGACTCAATTCAGCACGCTATGCGAAATTTCGTGCAAATCGAAAGAAATATAGGGTCTTTGGTGCATCATTCTCATTAAATCGGAAGAAAATATATATGGGAGCTATATCGAAATCTGAACCGATTTTTCTCAAATTCAATAGGGTTCGTCCCTGTGCCAAATAAATGAGCTGTGCTTAATTCCATCTCATTCGGATAATAAAAGCCACCTGTATTTTGTTTACAATTTAACATGAAAAGACAGAAAGACGGACGGAAATGCATAAATCGACTCAGAAGGTGATTCGATGCTTATTTTCAAAATAAACCATGTATCTATCTCGACATAATACCTTGTACCACACTGTGGTGAAGGATACTCCCTCAGTATTTTTTTTATTGAACTGAGGTCTCACATGGATTTTTTCTATGGAATGAGGCCTCACGGCGATTTCTTCTAGACAAAATGTAACGTCATCTGCATTTACTGTGGTGTCACACTAATATGAACAGGCGTGGACTGAGGTTCCTCAGTGTTCGAAATGAGGTCTCCCAGGGATTGTTTTCAATAGAAAAAATGTACCCCTTCGTATGAACTAAGGTCTCACAGCGATTTTTCTATAGGAAAAAAATCGTCCTCAGTATGAGCTCAGATTTCACAGCGAACTGAGATCTTTCAGTGCTTTTATTCTCTGGGGAAAAATTTGCCTGACACGATATTTTCCATAGAAAAATTTGCCCTCATAGCCCTATTTTTTTATAGAGAAGCACTAATGTGAACAGACGTTGACTGAGGTCTCACAGCGATTAGTTCCTTTAGACACTGAACTGAGGTCTCAGCTATTTTTTCTATGGAAAAAATATCACCCTCCGTATGTTTTTTTTTTTCAATTTTTTAAAAATTATTTTTCTATAGGAAAAAATCGTTATAATCGTCGTTATCAGATTTCACTGCGAGTTTTTCTATAGAAAAAAATCGTTATTGGGGTGAGCTGAGGTCTTTCAGCAATTTCTTTCCTTTGGAACAAAATTTCGCCATCAGTATGAATAGTGGTATCACATCAATTTTTCTGTAGAACAAATGAGGCTTCACAGCTCTACTTCTTTTATAGAGCAGCACTAATATGAACAGACGAGGACTGAGGTCTCACAGCGATTAGTTCCATTGAAAAATGTGTTGCCTGAGTTTTTCTCAGCGTTTTTTCTATAAAAATATACTTGGGATGAACTGAGGTCTTTCAGCGATTTCTTTCTTTGGCAAAAGTTCGCCATACGTAGAGCAGCATTTTTTGGGCCATTATCGTTCTCAGTATGAACTCAGATTTCACAGCGATTTTTTCTATAGAAAAAATCTTTATTGGGGTGACCTGAGGTCTATCAGGAATTTCTTTCCTTTGGAACAAAATTTTGCCATCAGTATGAATAGATGAGTGGCATCACAGCAATTTTTTCTATAGAAAAAAATTGAGGCTTCACAGCTCTACTTTTTTATAGAGAAGCAATAATATGAACAGACGTTTACTGAGGTCTCACAGCAATTAGTTCCATTAGAAAAATATGTTATCTTAGTTTTTCTCAGCGTTTTTTGTATGAATAGTGGCCTTACAGCGATATATTTTTTTTAGAGCAACATTTTTTCTGGGTCATTCTATATACGTATCGATTTCAATCCGAAATTTAGTAATTTAGTAATTTAGGCCAAATTCTGTGTCATCCGGTCACTTTAGTGTATCAGTTATAAAAAATCCGACAAAATTATATGTGAGGGGTTTATTGAAATCTTGAAAATTTAAAGCAAACTTGACGGAGGTCACTCGGTGTGGTGCAGCACAGCACGCTTTGCAAAATTTAGTTGCAATCGGAGAAACATTAAACGTCCCAGTCTGTGTATCATTTACATAAAATCGGACGAGATTATATATGGGATCTATATCTAAAACTTATCCGATTTCTATAAAACTTTAAATTCTAAACTTACTTCGATACACAGGGCAACATTTTCTCTTAATCGGAAAAACTTTGGGTGTTTGGTGTACAATTTCCGTGAAATCGGACGAAAATATATGTGGAAGCTATATCTAAATCTAAACGGATTTCAACAAAAATTATCACACGTCATACTTAGCTCAATTTGGTAGGCTGTGCAAAATTTCGTCGCAATCGGAGTTACGCTTTTTTTCTATGTCGACATCAGTGCGTATTAAGTGCTCTCCATTTTTTCCATTTGTCAGGTTATTTGCATTTAAAAAAAATATTGAAAATATTTAAAATATATCTTCTGCATAAAAAATACGTGAATGAATGAGACAATAAAGAGAAAATAAAAAATATATATATGTATATATTTTTTTTAAATTTTCAACACTCCCTAGTGTTTAAAGAAATATATATTAACAAAATAATGAACCAAACACGAACCGAAAACAAATTAAAAAAAAACAACAATGTCTGTCTAAAATCTAAAACCCCAAAAAGCACAACAACAACAACAACAAATCGCACACAAAACGTGTGAAAATAACGCAAATAGAATGTGATCTGAATGAGATCGGCGCGCAGCACATACTCGTATATTTATAATTAGACCTCAAAGACGAGCAAGTGAGAAAGAGTTGACAAAGACAACTAGAACTTCTCAAAAAAAATTTAAATAGTTCATGGTTTTTTGCAAAAATATCTATTTTTTTTTTGGCAATCGACAAATTGTTTGGTAGCAAAAAACAAAAAAAAAATTAAAACAAAAAAATAAAAAAAAATTCTACAGTCCTAAATTTTGATTCGTCTAAACGGCACTTTGTTCTATTTCAGTTTAAATTTTGGCATTTTTTTTTTTGTGGGTCAATAACCAGGATTTTGAAGAGCATAGGGAGCAGAAAGTACAAATAAATAGATTTTATTTGAAAAAAATAATCAAGTTCCAAACAAAAACTTTTTTATTTAAGTTTTGCTGTGAGAACGATGATCATTTGAATGATTTTTAAGTAATTTTTTCTCTTTCGAATCGATCTTAATGATCGAGGTTTTTCCTATTCATTGCAAAACTTCGATCATTAAGCTCGATTCGAAAGAGAAAAATTGACTTTAAAAATCAATATATTTGAAATTAATTGGAAATAATTTTTTTAGGCCATAGGAAATATGGACCATGTCAACTTTTTGCGAATATGTCAGGAAACTTCATAAATCTTGATGTGTTTCCTAAACAAGATTTTGTAGGTCCTCTCAGAAGTGTTTCATAAATTAATGTCGCTTATCCTCTCATATATTTGTTTCTGCAAAATTATATAAAATTTTAGTTTTATATGTAGATCTGGAGCGATTAAAAAAACCAGTAATTGAAGTAGTAAAGTATGATACCCTTTATATATATATATATATATATATGTGAGCAACATGTTGTGTCAATCGGCCTAAATTTGACTCTTCGGTGTTTTATTTACTAAAAATCGCACGAAATATATATATGGAAGTTGTATCTAAATATGAACCGATTTTCACGAAAATTAGCACACGTCATTCTACACTCAATTCGGTACGCTCTTCCAAATTTCGTAGAAATCGAATGATATACAGGGGCTTTAGTGCACCATTGACATATCTAAATTTGAACCGATTTTCACGAAACTTAGTACACATCCATCTAGACTTTATATAATATGCTTTCCTTTTGCCTCTTGTAAACATATGCACAAGAACATAATACCCTATACCACAGTGTGGTGAAGGTCATAAAAAAATTCGATGATGGGAATATCGGTCATCATCTTCTGGTACCTCTCACACAATATAATATCATGTGAACGGACTATCATATTTGAACCAAACTTTGTACAAGCTATTATCTTAAACAAGCCTAGATTAAATATGTCCACTGCTTCTGGTAACTCCTTCACAAATGATCAAAAGTTTCAATACCATATAACAAGTTCGAAGATGGAAACTATTGATCCACTCCTTCTGGTACCTCCCCCACTAATGATTAAAATTTTCAATATTTATACCCTACACAACTATGTTGTCAGGGTATTATAGCTTTGTGCAGCGCCAAGAGTTTGTAACGCCGCGAAATATTGGTCCTAGACCCACATATAAGTATACCGATCGTCATATCTCGACTAGCTAAGTCGATCTAGATATGTGCGTCCGTCCGTCTGTATGTCCATTATAATTTGTAATCACCATACAGGCCACAGTTATGGACCAATCTTCACGAAATTTTGCATGTAGGATGGATTCTGGCCAATGAAGGCCCCTATTGGTAAAGATCGGTTAATATTTAGGGGATGAAATGAACCAAATACATATTTTTTGGAATTTTTTCTGGTCACTCCAGATGCCACAAATATGGCCCAAACACCGCGAATTTTTACATGGAGAAGAGGATTGGGTCAAAGAAAAGGTATGCCTGTTTTGATAATGATCGGTCAACATTTTGCGGGTCAAATGGAGCCTGACTGTTGTGTGAAAAATGACAAAATTTATATTCTATGGCGTATATATATTTACTCCTGAAGGAGGTAGACCCGAGATGTTGATAGTACATCCACGAGGAGTGGTTGACCTTTCAATAGTCGGTCAAGAGGTTGCAAATATCTCGAAATATTGCCCAAATTCAGAACATAGAACCACTGAAAGTTAAATTTTCGTGGAAGTTGTGTAGGGTATCATATGATCGGCACCGTCCGACTATACTGCTCCGCTCACTGGTTTCCAGATGAAGTCGTATACTTATAGAACCATGATTTTTAAATCGAAATTTATTGTTTTTTTTATTTTTATTTTTTTTTTGTAAACTCATTATTTTGTTAAAAAAATAATAATTTCTTAACCTCTTGTTCGACTTATTAAAAATATTTTTGATTTAATTACTAAACACTATTTTTAAACAATTTTTCTTATTTTCTGTTTGTTTTAATTTTCTTAGTTATTAATCATTTTTTCCATTTGGCACTTTTCCCAATTTTTCATTAAAAATTTATTTCGGTTTTCTAATTCTCCAAACGTCATGTTTTCATTGAATGTCAAAAAACAACAACAACAAACCCCCTCGGCTATCGTTTATTTTATTAACTTATAATTTTACTCTTGTTGTTGTTTGTTTGTTTACATATATAAACTAGATTTTTATATAATGTATTTTGTTGATGTTCTTCTTCTTCTTGTTTTTGTTTATTTTTCAGCTTTAGAAACAATTTATTTACAAAATACTTTGTAAGCAATATTGAGATGACCTTTTTCGAAAATGAACTTAAGAAAAGAACATGAACCAGCAAAGAGCTGAGGCTGACTGGCGAAATCGCCATCAAAGAACACGATTCTTTTCTCAGTTGTTGTTGTTGCTGTTTTTTCTTATTCAGTTTTCATTTTCATTAAACATCAGCATCACAGAGCCCATAAGAAGTAAATATTCTGCACGTCTGTTTGTAACCTTAAATTGTCATGATCATTATCACTCACTTTGCTTGAAATAAAATTGTCGAAAATCGAAGAACAAATTACAATATTAGGAAAATTATTGAAAATTATTGGGAAATAAATACAATAATAGTTTAAAAAAATAATGATTTGCAAATCATAGAAAAATAAGCCATACTAATAAACCCCACAAAAATTCTATGATTTACAAAACATGGAAAAATATGCCATACTAAATCCCACAGAAATTCTATGACATTCAAGAGCGCCATGTTATTCTTTGAGACCTTTGAGGGGACCCACCCATTCTCAGTTCAAAAAAAAAAAATTTTTAATTCAAGAAAGTCGATATAAATTTTCAAGTGAAAATCTCAACAACTTTGGAAGATCCCTTAAATGGCAGTACACATATGGTACTATATTAGAAAATTTATTCTTAGCAGGTTTCATATCCTTTGAGAAACCCTATATAGCACCTTGAATATAACTACAATCGTTTGTGATCCCCATATATGCTGGATATGTCAAAACGTGAATCAATATTGTATATTGTCAGAAAAGACGTGTCTTCTGAGAAAATGAAATAAAAAATTGACTCCGGTGCAGGCAACGAATATGGAAATACCTGAAATAGGATAGGTTCTGTATAAGGGGGCTATGTCAAACCATGGACTTAAATTTAAAATGTTCTGCGACTAAATTGTAAAACCAACAAGAACACTAAATACCAAAACACAGACTAAATATTAAAATAGTTTCATATATTGGGACCTTTATATATGGGGCCTGGTTATAAACATGGGCCCAAATTTAAAATAATCTGCGAAGAAGTTTTCTACACACTAACAATTCAGAATTCAAAGAAATTTTCCTAGGCCATTAAGCTTAATGAAGATTTTTTTTCAAAAGGCCTGGATTTTTAAAGGCCCGGGGGCCTGGTTTTTGTTAAAGAATATATTATAACCGTAAATTTAAATTGTAATATTTTTTAAAGGTTTATAGGAGTGTAAATATTTTTAAGGCACATATGCGTAGATTTCTTAAAGAATATTTTATATTGTATTTTTTCAGAGGCCCATATCTTCAGGATTTCTTAAATGAATATTTTTCGCAGGAGCTTTTTTTAAGAACTGTGAATGGAAAATTACATCCACTTCGGTTGGGATCTGAGGGATTAAACCTTCAAAAACCTAAAAGAGATCTATATAAAACCAGTAAAGAAAGTCGGACTGAGCCGACAAATGTGGGTATATTCTACATATATATCCTATAAGACGTCGCCTTTTCGAAAGAACATTGATATGCAATTGCAAAAACTTAAATATGTAATCTTTATCTATATGTGAACCGACTAAAATGCCGTTCTGCAACCTATGATCAATTTCATTTCATTCGGACAGTTTTAGAGTAGATGTGTGCGGAGAGAAAATGCTCGGAGTGTAAATGAGAAACCGCCACATGAAATGACTTACTAAAATAGAACGAGCTTATTATTATACTTAAAATCGGACGAAATTTGAGTGTCATTTAGTACCAAATTTCATGATTCGAGCTCTAAAAGTTTACTCAAATCCAAATCCGATAGTGATTCTAAATCCAAGTTTCAGGATAGGTGCACCCACAATTCAAATTGTACCAAATTTTGTAAACAGTAGTACCAATTAAAAAACTTCATATATAGTACGAATTTCCAAATCCTACACCCCGACAGTGATTCTAAATCCAAGTTTCAGGATTCCAACTCCATAGTTTCACCCACAATTCAAATTGTACCAATTTAGTACACATTAGTACAAATTTCTAAAACTTCCTACATATTTTAATCTTATACCTCCACATTGATCTTGACTCCAAATTTCGTGTTTCTGGCTCTATTCGTTCACCATTTAGTACCTATAAGTATTAATTTGTTAAACTGAATCCTGACCCTAATCCTATGCAACTCTTTCGGTTCACCCAAATCCAATTTTGCATTCCAAATTTCAAGTATTTGGCCCAATCCATTCACATGCAACGAAATTGTACCAAATTTAGTACATGTCAGTACTTTTCGAATACTTATAGTTCGAATTTCCAAAACGCCCTTTGCTACATCTATTCTACAATCCACCAGCGACCCTCAATCCAAATTTCAGAATTCCAGCTCTACTGGTTCGCCAAATACAAATGATACCATATGTAGTACTTTTCGTACCGTTCTAGTACGAATGTCCAAACACTCAGCCTTATTTGTCACCTTTGGACCAAGAGTGACCCTCACCTAAAATTTCAAGATTATAGCTTCAGCCGTTTCGTCTGGGCGTTGATGAATCGTTAAATCAGTCAGTCAGTCAATCACTTTACTATTTTATTGGTATAGATTATATTTGTACCAAATATAATACCATATAGTACTTTTCGTACACATGAGTACACACTTTCAAAACCATCTCCTTAAATAGACTTTACATCTCAACCCTAATTCGCATTCCACATTTCAAGTTTTTAGCTCTATCCATTCACATTCTACGAATATGTGCCAAATTAAGTACATTTTAGTACTTTTCGGATAGTTATAGTTCGAATTTCCAAAAAAACCTTTGCTACACCTATCCTATACTCCATCAGCGACCACCAATCCAAATTTCGGAGTTCTAGCTCTACCGGTTCGCGCCAAATACAAATGGTATCAAATTTATAACTTTTTAGTACTTTTCGTACCGTTCTAGTACGAATTTCCAAAAACCCAGCCTTATCTGTCACCTTTGGACCAAGAGTGACCCTCACCCAAAATTGCAAGATTCCAGCTTCAGCCGTTTCGTCTGGGCGTTGATGAAGCGTTAAATCAGTCAGTCAATCACTTTACTCTTTTATTAGTATAGATAAATATATGGCCGGACCAATAAATATATTCTATGGACAATTCTAAGCAATATTGGTGAAGAAACCACGATATATTATATGGGGGTTTTTGGGATCGAGAAATTCATTTCTGATCCTTATAAATATGCAAAAAAAAAAAAAAATATAATGCCAATCGAAATTCATAAAATTTTATTAAATCCATTTGTCATATTATTTGAAATTGGAAAATTGGTTGCAAATTAAAAAGGGTTGCTATATATTGTAAATTTTTTTGAACATTCTCCAAGAAGGTGGGATGACAAATTTCAGCCACTTCAGTTAGATAATGCGTTTTAAAGCTTCAAAATATCGCGATTGGGGCGGCATCATTATGGAAAGCCGATATTAAAACCTGCTCCAAAATGTCAAAGCCCAACTTTAAATACGGTGATTTCTATCATGATTTTAACAGACAAACGAATATAGATGCATCGTTAAAGGGCCCTGGACTAAAAAACCGACGACGAATATGGAATTGCAATAATTGGAATTGGAATTGAATATACACAACACCTTCTTGTGGAGGGGCTTAACTTATCTGGGGTTGCCTTGCTACTATATATTCGTTATTTGAGCGTTTTAATTTTGTTACACCCTGTCCAATGTAATAAATTTCATATTAAAAATTGAGATGAATTATGCTTTTGTTGTTGTTAAATATTTTTTTTGTACACAAAAAATGAAGTCAAGTAAATCTTACACTTATTTTTCGGAATTTTTTTTTACTAAATTTTCAAATTATTTTTTTTTCTGATGTTTGCAATTATTTGTTGATGATTTTCCGGCTCAATAATTTTTGTTCAAATAATAATTATTTCATTTTTTGCTTGCTTCTTCTTGATTTTCGTTAACAATTTATGTATATGCCAGCCAATTTGTTATATTTTTTTAATTTGATTTTCAAATTTGTGGTTGTTTTTAAAATTTTTCTTATTAATTTATTTTTGTTGTTGGTGTTTAATATCGAAAAAGAAAAACAACACAACAGCTGAACATATTTCAAATAACCGTAAATTTGCATTCATTTAACACGCAAACGTTTTGACGTTTTTTTCTGTAACTCTTGTTGTTGTTGTATATTGTAAACTTGGCAGTGAAGTTGTTGCTGTAATTTTATTTATCAAATTTGTTTTGTTTAACAAAAAGTGATCGGGTTTTCATGTGCAGTGTTTTTGTTTTTGTAATTCTCTGTTCCCTTGAGGGGGTTTTACATTTCAGGTTCAACTGCTGCAGTTATTGTTGTTTGTAATTCGAAGAAGAAGCTCCCGCTGAATTTGCATTCACTTTTTATCAAATTTGTTTTTTGTTTTGTTTTGTAAGTTTTCAAATTTATTTCAAAATAAATTTCATTAACAAATGTGATCGAAATAACTGATCATCAATTGTAATTTGTAACAAATTTTCGATGTAAATTTTCAATTTTTTTACGGAGGTCACTCAGATTGTAAAGGGAATCGATGATTGCATTTGTTCGTCTACCTAGGAGGGCAGCTAATGGCAATGGTGGGGGGCGGTCGCCCCTTTGGTTTATAAATGATCTTCGTCTTCTTCTTCGTTCTCTCTTTTGTGTTGTTATTCGATGTTTACTTTTTGTTTCACTTCACTTGTTCGAAGTCTGGATTGAGTTGTTGTTGTTGTTATAACAATTGTTAACGGTAATTAATTTCTATTAATTATTGGTAATTATTATTAATTTTTAAAAATTTCTTTTCTCTTGCATTGATTATTAGAAAAACATTTTATTTTTTAGAAATTGCATTTAATATTTTTTTTAATTTTCCCCTCGAACATTCATCACACACGCACACACACACTGAGAGAGAGAGCATCATAGCTCACCCATCACTCACAGAAATAAATTTGTTCTTTATATTCACTTGTTGTCACAAAAGTCCGAAATGATGCTAGCCGTCCGTTTCAACACTGAACGTAAAAAAACCTAAAACACCACAAATCCGAATCGTTCCGTACCGTAGCGCACAAACGCCCTGTGCAAACTGAATCTGTCGCTTGGCAAGAGAACAACAATCACCGGTAGTCAGACAGACAGTCAATTGTTTTGGTTTCTAAAACGGTTTCGGACCGGTAGACTGTGTGGAGATAGGTAGGTAGGTGCTCGCTCAATTTCACTCGCACACAACACATGTTCGGGCAGTGAGAGCATGCACAGTGTTATGAAAATATATTTTTTAGTAAAAAAATGAAATGGGGGTTTACAAAATCGACATAGAGACAACGGGTCTTTATAAAGACCAATTGGTCTGTATAGAGACCACAGGTCTCTTTATAAAGACCAATTGATCGGTATAGAGACCACAGGTCTTTATATAGACCAAATTTGTCTGTATAGAGACCACAGGTCTTTATAAAGACCAATTGGTCGGTATAGAGACCACAGGTCTTTATAAAGACCAATTGATCGGTATAGAGACCACAGGTCTTTATATAGACCAATTGGTCTGTATAGAGACCACAGGTCTTTATAAAGACCAATTGGTCTGTATAGAGACCACAAGTCTCTTTATAAAGACCAATTGGTCTGTATAGAGACCACAGGTCTTTATATAGACCAATTGGTCTGTATAGAGACCACAGGTCTTTATATAGACCAATTGGTCTGTATAGAGACCACAGGTCTTTATAGAGACCACAGGTCTTTATATAGACCAATTTGGTCTATATAGAGACCACAGGTCTGTGATCTCTATACAGACCAATTGGTCTATATAGAGACCTGTGATCTCTATACAGACCAATTGGTCTATATAAAGACCTGTGGTCTCTATACAGACCAATTGGTCTATATAAAGACCTGTGGTCTCTATACAGACCAATTTGTTCTATATAAAGACCTGTGGTCTCTATACAGACCAATTGGTCTATATAAAGACCTGTGGTCTCTATACAGACCAATTGGTCTATATAAAGACCTGTGGTCTCTATACAGACCAATTGGTCTATATAAAGACCTGTGGTCTCTATACAGACCAATTGGTCTATATAAAGACCTGTGGTCTCTATACAGACCAATTGGTCTATATAAAGACCTGTGGTCTCTATACAGACCAATTGGTCTATATAAAGACCTGTGGTCTCTATACAGACCAATTGGTCTATATAAAGACCTGTGGTCTCTATACAGACCAATTGGTCTATATAAAGACCTGTGGTCTCTATACAGACCAATTGGTCTATATAAAGACCTGTGGTCTCTATACAGAACAATTGGTCTATATAAAGACCTGTGGTCTCTATACAGAACAATTGGTCTATATAAAGACCTGTGGTTTCTATAAAGACCTGTGGTCTCTATAAAGACCTGTGGTCTCTATACAGACCAATTGGTCTATATAAAAACCTGTGGTCTCCACACCGATCAATTGGTCTTTATAAAGACCTGTGGTCTCTATACCGACCAATTGGTCTTTATAAAGACCTGTGGTCTCTATACAGACCAATTTGGTCTATATAAACACCTGTGGTCTCTATACCGATCAATTGGTCTTTATAAAGAGACCAGTGGTCTCTATACAGGTCCTTATAAAGACCAATTGGTCTGTATAGAGCCCACAGGTCTTTATAAAGACCAATTGGTCTGTATAGAGACCACAGGTCTTTATAAAGACCAATTGGTCTGTATAGAGACCACAGGTCTTTATAAAGACCAATTGGTCTATATAGAGACCACAGGTCTTTATAAAGACCAATTGGTCTGTATAGAGACCACAAGTCTCTTTATAAAGACCAATTGGTCTGTATAGAGACCACAGGTCTTTATATAGACCAAATTGGTCTGTATAGAGACCACAGGTCTTTATATAGACCAAATTGGTCTGTATAGAGACCACAGGTCTTTATATAGACCAAATTGGTCTGTATAGAGACCACAGGTCTTTATATAGACCAAATTGGTCTGTATAGAGACCACAGGTCTTTATATAGACCAAATTGGTCTGTATAGAGACCACAGGTCTTTATATAGACCAAATTGGTCTAGACCACAGGTCTTTATATAGACCAAATTGGTCTGTATAGAGTCCACAGGTCTTTATATAGACCAAATTGGTCTGTATAGAGTCCACAGGTCTTTATATAGACCAATTGGTCTGTATAGAGACCACAGGTCTCTATATAGACCAATTGGTCTGTATAGAGATCACAGGTCTCTATATAGACCAATTGGTCTGTATAGAGATCACAGGTCTCTATATAGACCAATTGGTCTGTATAGAGATCACAGGTCTCTATATAGACCAATTGGTCTGTATAGAGATCACAGGTCTCTATATAGACCAATTGGTCTGTATAGAGATCACAGGTCTCTATATAGACCAATTGGTCTGTATAGAGATCACAGGTCTCTATATAGACCAATTGGTCTGTATAGAGACCACAGGTCTCTATATAGTCCAATTGGTCTGTATAGAGACCACAGGTCTCTATATAGTCCAAATGGTCTGTATAGAGACCACAGGTCTCTATATAGTCCAAATGGTCTGTATAGAGACCACAGGTCTCTATATAGACCAATTGGTCTGTATAGAGATCACAGGTCTCTATATAGACCAATTGGTCTGTATAGAGACCACAGGTCTCTATATAGTCCAATTGGTCTGTATAGAGACCACAGGTCTCTATATAGTCCAATTGGTCTGTATAGAGACCACAGGTCTCTATATAGTCCAAATGGTCTGTATAGAGACCACAGGTCTCTATATAGTCCAAATGGTCTGTATAGAGACCACAGGTCTCTATATAGACCAATTGGTCCGTATAGAGACCACAGCTCTTTATATAGACCAATTGGTCTGTATAGAGACCACAGGTCTTTATATAGACCAATTGGTCTGTATAGAGACCACAGGTCTTTATATAGGCCAATTGGTCTGTATAGAGTTTTTAGGCTAATTTTTCCAAGAAGTTGATGTACTTTGTTATTCCGGGTTCTAGGATGGTGAAACAGTTTCTACAGAAAATTTAAATTTAAGTCCCCTATTTTTGTCGCATTTTCCGAAGTGGCTATAATTTGGCTTTGTAGTGTAAAACCCCTTTTTCGTAAAACATTATACCATGTTCTAAAATAGCCCTCATATAAAGGTCTCAACTCATTTTCGATATTTTGATTTTTTTTTAAGCCGCATTTTCCTACCGAAGTATATTATAGTTTGGCATTCAGGGTTTGGAAAGGAGAGAAACATCTATGAGGAGTTTTTAATATAGTTTATATTGAAAAAACTTATATTGTAAAAACCAGGACCAGAAAAAATCGAGCAGAGGTTTGGTTATAGAAAACCGACAAAAAAATTTGAAGTCTCATCGATTCTTCCAAAAATTTCTATTGAAAAAATCGACAAGAAATTTTCCAGGATTTTTCATTGGAAATATTTTGACTACTTCCGTTTTTTTTTGTAATTTTTTACTGCAGAGTACAAACACTGTTCCCAAACGACATGCATGCTTAACAAAAGACGACTTTAATTCTGAGTACGTGTGCGTGTGTGTGTCTGCTGAGTGTAAACGACTTAGGTGTCCCCCACACGTTGTCTGTTTGAAGTTGTCAAGAAAACATCGCGTCACAGCGTCCAACTACGAGAGAGAGGGAGCTACAACAAAGCAAACAATAACAACACCACAGCTATGAGAAATCCATCAGGTTACAATGCACCCAATGCACAAAATAGAAACGCACAGGCACACACACATACTCGGTTTTACCTCATTCGGTGCAATTGCATGCTGAGAGCATAATAATGGTTGGAGTGCCAATGTGGACGATGAGACAAACAAAATAGAAAAAACATCGAATTTACACAGTGAGAGCGTTAATGTAACGAATGATGGAATCAAAACAAAATCGAAGAAATAAAAATAAACAAAATCAATGAAGTGCGGGAGCTAGGAAGGGGAAGGTATTTAGAACACACAATTCATTGACACATGGAGTGATATGTGAAGGTTGTTGGTCTGAGCGACGATGCGATGCCTATGTTGGGGTAGTATCGCATAAATGAGCCGCTTCTTTTTGTGGTTTGGGGGAGGGAGATTATGTTGTTGGACGAAGATTTTTTTGTTAAAAAGGTCTGAATTTGGCGAATTTGAAAAACCCAGACCTCTCTATAAAACAAATTCGACCAGAGGAGGTCTGATTTTTTCTGAAGAAAAAAACATTGACCAGAAGTCATCCTCCTTTTTTGCTACGAAAAAAATGTCGGCTAAAGGACTCACCTATGGTTTTTTAGAAAAAAATTGTATTTGTGTAGAAAAAATGGATTTTTTCCATAGAAAAAATGTCGACTAGATGACTCACTTTTTCTATAGAAAAAATTCGAGCAAAAAATAAAATTGTGGAAATCTGGGGCAGAAATTTGTCTATAAAAATTGTGGAGATCTCAGTCAATATTTTTTAAAATATCATGGGACCTCAGGTCGGATTTTTTTATATAGAAAAATATCGATGATATCTCAGGTCGAATTTTTTTCTATAGAAAAATTTGTGAAGACTTCTGAAAAAATTGTGGAGATCTCAGGTCAACATTATTATAAAATGTCAATGAGACCTCAGATCGGATATTTGTATACAGAAAAATATCGATGAGGCCTCAGGTCGATTTTTTTTATAGAAAAAATTGTGAAGACATCTGAAAAAATTGTGGAGATCTCAGGTCAACATTATTATAAGATATTAATGAGATCTCAGATCGGATATTTGTATATAGAAAAATATCGATGAGGCCTCAGGTCAATTTTTTCTTTAGAAAAAGCCGTTCTCAGGTCTTCACGATTTTCTCTATAAAAAAAATTGTAAAGACCTCTGAAAAATTTGTGGAGATTTCAGGCCAAAATTATTGTAAAATATCAATGAGACCTCAGATGGATATTTGTATATAGATTTTTTTCTATAAGAAATTCGAAGTGAGTTTTTATCGATTTTTTCCATTAAAAAAAATCGTCTATTTCAACGCGAATTTTTTTGTAATGAAAAAAAAAACGAAAAAATCGTCCTGAAATAGATGAGACGACTTGAGAATAAATAATATAGAAAAAAATTGATGAAAAAAATTCACATAAATTTTTTTCTACCGAAAAAAATACGTCCTGAGGTCTCATTGATTTGTTTCAAAAAAAAAAAATCTGGTTTATTTATTATTCTCAAGTCGTCTCATCTATTTCAGGACGATTTTTCGTTTTTTTTTTTCATTAGAAAAAAATCGCCTTGGAATAGACGAGACGATTTTATTCTAATGGAAAAAATCGTTATAAACTTACTTCGATTTTTTTTCTATAGAAACATTTGTGGAGATCTCGGTTCGACAGTTTTTCTGTAGAAACAAATTGAGGAGACTCACAGGTCGACATTTTTTTTCTATTGGAAAAAATCTTGGAGACATCGCGTCGACTTTTTTATACAAAAAAATCGTGGAGATCTTAGGTCGACATTTTTTCTACAGAAAAAATCGTGGAGAGAAAATCTGTGAGACATTCTTGTTTTACTTTTTTTTCAATAGAAAAAAACGACCGGAGTTCTCACAAATTTGTTTCCATAGAAAAAAATCGATCAGAAGACTCAATTTTTTTTCTGTAGAAAAAATCGACTAGACAGGGTCTCACAAATTTTTTTCTATAGAAAAAATCGACAAGAGGTCTCACAATTTTTTTTCTATAGAAAAAAAATTGACAAGAGGTCTCACATTTTTTTTCTATAGAAAAAATCGAACAGAGGTCTCACAAATGTTTTTCTATAGAAACAAATCGACAATTTTTTTTCTATAGAAAAATAAATCGACCTGAAATCTCACAATTTTTTTTTCTAAGAAAAAGATCGACCAAAGTTCTCTCTATAGAAAAAAATGTCTGCCTAAAGTTGCGCTAATTTTTTACCTTAGTTTCCCATTGTCGTCAGCGAATATTTTCAAAACATATTTGAAATGAAATTCAAAATACTTTGTTGTTTAGTAGTATCTGATGCACATAATCAATCTTGCTTCCTTAGATGGTATGCAACAACACCCACGGCCACACCAAAATGTCAGTTGTCAACCGACGGTGTTCCAATGTGAATACCAGGAACCAGTGTCAGCATTACCACTCCAAAAATGAAGGCAGTCGAACAATAACTCTGGTGACAATTCGCAAAAAAAAGCAACAACAAAAACAAAATTACCCAAATACGCACCAAAGACTTTGGTATTTTTTCCTAACGTTTTTTGTTGTTATAGTTTTTTGTTGTTGCTAAGATCTACAACAAAAGATTAGAATGCAAATATGGCTAAAATGACTGCAAACGAACAAAAAATGCTGCACCACTTAACAAAATGAACTGCTGCTAACGGTTTTTGCAGAAGCAAAAAAAATTAAAACTACAACAATACCGAAACCATAGAAGCTTCATGAAATTATTAGCAATTTTTTTTCAGAGATTACACCTCATTCCGCAACCTAGCTCTGTGTGTAAATGCAATTATTTTTCATAAATAACCTGACATATTTTCCTCCCCTGTCGTTAGTTTGCCGCCTCAGGGTTTTAGATTACAACCACACAACAACATCACACACATGTCCAGCTTCTAGTCATGAGTCCATCTATTTTCCGGCAACCTGTTTGGTCCATCCTCTCATCGTGATTATGCAACATCGTCGGGTTTTTTTTGTCACACTGAACTAAATTCGAGACTGAAAAACTTGTCTGGATCTTAACTAATTTGGTCACTTCATCTTCATGAAGTGTTCTTTGTTTTTTTTTTTCCTGGAGAGAGATTAACTCCATTATGTGTGTGGCTATGTGTGTGCTACTCCATTAACATTCCTAAATTGGTCATAATCATAAACTGAAGTGCAATGAGCTGTGAATTGTAGTTTGAATGGAAGCACATGAAGCAGTATGGTAACCAGAGTTATGTTCGACCGAGACCAAACTCCGTCAAACCCACATTCTGACATTTTTTCTACAGAAAAAAATCGATGAGACCGACAGGTCGAAATTTTTCTTCTATAGAAAAAAATGTAGTGGAGGCATCAGATCGACATTTTTTCATAGAAAAATCGATATATGACCCACAGGTCGACATGGAAGTTATTTTGATGATCATGGGTGATAAAAGACCTCGTATCTAGATTCACTCCAGTTGATGAGCGAATTGCTATAATCCATATAAAAGCGTAGTTCTTCTAAGTCAGTATTATTTGCGACCATGTTCTAATGGAAGAAAAAGATGAACAGGCCAAAGATTTATTTTATGGGCGCCTAGAAACAACATATGACCGCTGCCCTGACTATGACATTAAAATTCTGCTAGGAGATTTTAGTGCAAAAATCGGAATGGAAAATATTTTTGGCTACACCGTCGGAAAATCCAGACTCCTTGGAGAAAAATATGGTAGTTAGCAGCACCAGATTCAAGCATCTCGATATACACAAGCCCACCTAGATTTTTCCCGATCAAGTAACGAGAAATCAAATTGATCATGCTGTGATAGACGGGAGGCAGTGTTTTAGACGTTCGATCGATTCGAGGAGCAAATATCGATTCCTTGCAGCAGCCTCGGTTCGCACTCGTCTTAAAGTAGCAGCATGGGTGCGATCTAATATAACACGGAAAGTTGACGTCGAAAAGCTGCAAACACAATAGATAGCAGAAGACTACTCCGCTCAACTTACTCACTTGCTAGCCGAAAGCACTCATTGTCCCGATTATAACATAGAAGGGCAATGGCAAAGAATTGTCCACTCCCTACAAACTGCAGTTAAAGTAACAATTGGGTACCAAAGACCACCATCAAGAAACCCATGGTACGATCAGGAGTGTCGTAATGCTACAGTGGTGGAAAACGCATCGTATATGGCAACCCTGTTGACAATAGCAACACGCAATGAGAGTCAGAATTATCGGGAGAAAAGAAGAGAGGAGAAACGTATTTTCAAAAGATAGAAGAAAAAACAAGAAAAGCGTGAACGTGAGCAAATCGACATGTACAGGATTCACAATCAAGTCCGAAAATTTTACCAACGAGTATAACACCAAACCGACTGCTTTGGTGGGGCCACATCTTCCACTACGGTTGAAGAAGGAAACATGGTGACAGATACAGTATCTTGAAGAGTTTAATGTGAGTTCCTGCCAATAGGCCTACCTCACAGTGGCTGAGCCACAGGCGGAAAAGCGCCCACCAGCGCTCCAGCACCGAAGTACTGTACCAATTGGAGAGCATGCAGAAGGCATACTCTCCCCCTTGGTGAGGGGCGAAACCACAACCCCCGCGAAGCTCCCCAGGGGGCCGCACCAACTGTCAGGCTGGATCAACAGATCCAGGGGCACCTGACACCCGCGGTACGGAAAACTTCCGCTCAGGCTCGAGACCGAGGCCTCTTCCAGTTTGACGCACGTCCGGGCTGACAGATACAGAAAGCGTGTTGAGGATCTGGATGGAGCATTTTGCAAAAGTTCTGGTATCAAATAGTAAAGGGCTAAGCAGAATGCTCGCGTTGAGCCATCCGTCGCGTTATTTGTCATCGAAAATACAACAACCACAAGGAAACGATAACACAAACGCATATCGTTTCCTTGTGATTGTTGTATTTTCGATAACATATAACGCGACGGATGGCTCAACGCGAGCATTCGGTTTAGCCCTTAACTGTGAAAATATGCTCCAGAACCAATTAGAGATGATTAAAGGTATAGATTGTATACCACCTAGCCAAGATGAGGCCAGAGTAGCAATTAATCGGCTGAAGAACAATAAAACAGCAGGTGTCGATGGATTACCAGCCGAACTATTCAAGACCGGTGGTCAGGAACATGCAACAGCTTTTTAGTACAATTTGGCTAGAGGAATGCATGCCAGGGATTAGTAAATCGATTTCGACTAATCGATTCATCGACTTTTTGAATTAAAAAGTCAAAAATCGAAGTCGATTTTCGATCTTTGAGGAAATCGCAAAGTCGACTTTTCAAGATCGACTTTAAATTTTCTTTATAAATACTTGGTTTATTATCCACCTATTCTAAAGGCCACATTGAACAGCCCAATCCGCTCAGAGGTTTTTTTCAAGACATGTCTGCTTTTGGCATTCCTGCGAAATTAATACGGCTATGCAGGAGGTCAGCCCTTAAAATTGGAAATGACCGCTCGGAGCCCTTCAATATCGAACGAGGATTCAGACAAGGTGACAATTTTTTGTGTGACCTTTTTAACATCCAGCTGGGAAAGGTCTTACGAGAGGCAAAGGTGAACAGAAATTAAACTCTGTACACCAAACAGCACATGTTACTCACCTACGCCGATGACATCGATATAATGGGTCGAACATTTCGAGCGGTAATAGCCACCTTTGAACGAATTGAGAAGGAGACTGCCAAAGTGGGACTGGCAGTAAATGGCGAAAAGACCGCAAGGCGTCCAGTAGACGGATCAACTGTCGAACTAGAGAACTACAACTTCGAGGTATTGAATGATTTTATATACCTTGGTACCTCCATAAACAAAACTAAAACTAGGTAAAACCAATAAGGAAAGTAGTAAAGTCGGACGGGGCAGACTATATTATACCCTTAACCACTTTGGGTACATTCAACCAGTGTTCGCAAAAAAACGGTACACTATCGTAGTGTACCGTACCAGGAACACAAACACTAAAAAAATTTTAGCGTTTGTGTTCCGGTACACAAACATTAAAAAATATTTTAGTGTTACTGTTCCGGAGCACAACGAAATTCGTAGTGTACCGCTGTCGGGGCACTAAATATCGTAGTGTACCGCGGTCGGAGCACTAAAAATCGTAGTGTACCGCGGTCGGAACACTAAAAAATCGTAGCGTACCGCGGTCGGAACACTAAAAATCGTAGTGTTCCACTGGCCGGAACACTAAAAATCGTAGTGTTCCACTTGACGGAACACTTAAAATCGTAGTGTTCCATTTGTCGGAACACAAAAAGATGTATTTGTTATATTTTATTTTTTTATGAATAAAATTTATATTTTTATTGTTTTTGAATAGACCTAATAAACATAAAACTTTTTAAATTTTTTTATATATTTTATTAAAAAGTAGTAATATTTTATTAGCATCAACCGTTTAACATAATTAATATTTTATAAATAACCAGTCCTTACTGTAAAGTAAAGTCGGGCTGGGCCGACTATATGATACACTTCACCACTTTGGAACATACGCAAGTATTTCTGCAACCTATGATAAATTTAATTTCATTCGGGCAGATTTAAAGTCGACTTCGTACCATGGGACAAATTTATGAAAAACGATTTATACCAAAGTTAATACATGCTATTCGCTCGCCGCACTGTTAAAATTTTAATTTCATTTAGACATCCATTCAAAATACATATGAAAGCTATGACAGCATCTACATCAATTTCAACATAACGCAATAACGTTATTCAAGTTCCAACTTGATACGTTGTGCAAAAAATCGTGTTAATCGGACAAACATTAGAAGGTTGGTGCACCATTTATGTAAAATCGGACCAGAACCAATTTATGTATCGAAACCAGAACCAATTTTTTCCGAAACTTAGCACACATCATTCAAGACTTAATTCAGTACTCTATGTAAAATTTCATGCAAATCGAATGATATATAGGGACTTTGGTGCACCATGACCTAAAATCGGACGAAACTATATATGGTAGCTATATATAAATCTGAACCGATTTTCTCTATGCCAAATTTCATGCAAATCGAAAGATATATAGGGACTTTGGTGCCCCATTTACCTTAAATCGGACGAAAATAATTATGGGAGCTATATCTAAATCTGAACCGATTTTTTCCAATTTCAATAGGGTTCGTCCTTAAGCCAAATAAGTGACTTGTGCCAAATTTCATCCAAATCGGATCATAAATGCGACCTGTACTTTGTTTACAATTTAACATCTACAGACGGACGGACATGCATAAATCGACTCAGAAAGTGATTTTATGCATATTTTCAAAAGGAACAATGTGTCTATCTCGTTTCCTTTTGCCTGTTACAAACATATGCACAAAGAAATAATACCCTGTACCACAGTGCGGTGAAGGGTATAAAAAGGGTCGTCTAGTGAAAATTCAATCTGATGCCAACTCGCAAATAAAAATTCCATTGGATTACATTTTGGCTGATAATCGATTGTGCTGATCGGAAAAATGTATTGCATAAGACTACCTGAGCAAAAATCATAAAAAGGAAGAATATTCCAATAATGGATATGTATATGAAATTCGTTTTTGATATGGTACCTGTGTGTGGTTTTGTAATATTTATCCCAAAATCATAAAAATATGTTTTCATATCCGCGTAATTTGTACACTTCTTTTAATGAAAAAGCAGGTAATTATTATGTTGATTGTGTGACAATCAACAAATTTTGAATATTTTTGCTAACATTTTCTAAAAGTATGAATCCCATCTTTGATTCATACTTTTAGGAAATTTTAGAAATAATGTTTTCGTACTAACATTTTACAAGGAGATCTCCCAATATTATGGAAAAAATTATGTTCGTTGTGTAAACTAATAAACATTTTATCCAAAGATGTATAATTTTGTCACAAAAACTGGCCAAAATACCTATTTCAGATGGACATTTTCACTTTTGTAATTGCAAATAAAGTTATATTCAGTTTTATTTTTTTATTATTTGATCTCATTTTACCTAAAAAAAACCTGTATGGTACACTACCAGTACAGTTCAAGTAAGTGGAACGCTACGATTTTTATTGTTCCGACCAGTGGAACACTACGATTTTTGGTGTACGACTGCCGGAACACTAACATTTTTAGTGTTCCGACCAGTGGAACACAATGATTTTTAATGTACCGCAGTCGGTACACTACAATTTTTAGTGTACCACTGCCGGTACACTACGATTTTTAGTGTACCGCTGTCGGTACACTACGATTTTTTAGTGTACCGCAGCAGGTACGCTAAGATTTTCGTTGTGCTCCGGAACAGTAACGCTAAAAATATTTTTAGTGTTTGTGTACCGGTACAGTACGTTATTTTAGTGTACCTATCCACCTTGGTACGGTACAGAACACTATGGAACGGTACCATAATGTTTATTTTCGAACGCTGCATTCAACAGATGAATCCTATAGACGTCGCATTTTTAAAGGACCAGTAAATTGAACTTGGATCCATAAACATGTCATTCTGCAACCGATACTAAAATTTTCATTTGTTCAGATATAGAAGCTATATCCAAATCTGCACCGATTTCACGAAACTTTACACACATCATTTTAGAACTAATTCATTACGCTGTGCCAAATTTCGTGCAAACCGAAAGATATTAAGGGACTTTGGCACACCATTTACCTTAAATCGGACGAAAATATATATGGAAGCTATATCTAAATCTGAACCGATTTCAGGAAACTTGACACACATCATTCTAGACCTAATTCATTACGCTTTGTCAAATTTCGTGCAAATCGAATGATATATAGGGACTTTGGTGGGCTATTTACATTAAATCGGACGAAAATATATATGGGAGCTATATCTAAATCTGAACCGATTTTCAAGAAACTTGACACACATCATTCTAGACCTAATTCAGTAGGCTATACCAAATTTCGTGCAAATCGAAAGATATTTAGGGACTTTGGTACACCATTTACCTTAAATCAGACGAAAATATATATGGGAGCTATATCAAAATCTGAACCGATTTTTCCCAATTTAGGGGTTCGTCCTTGGGCCAAATAAGTGAGCTGTGCCAAATTTCATCCAAATCGGATCATAAATGCGACCTGTACTTTGTTTACAATTTAACATCAACAGACGGACGGACAGACGGGCGGATGGACGGACATGCATAAATCGACTCAGAAAGTGATTCTATGCATATTCTCAAAAGGAACCATTGGTCTATCTCGATTCCTTTTGCCTGTTACAAACATATGCACAAAGACATAATACCCTGTACCACAGTGTGGTGAAGGGTATAAACATCCGCTTTAAAATCCGGAGAATAGTAGTGTTGGCCAACAGATGCTACTATGGCCTGAGTAAGCAATTAAAAAACAAGGCCACCTCTGGCCTGATCAAACTCGCACTGTACATGACGCTGATACTACCCGTGCTATTATATGGATCTGAAGCATGGGCACTTGCACAAGCAGATGAGGCAGTCCTTGGATTGTTTGAGAGAAAAATTATCCGGCAGATCTCGAACTGCAGCAACTACGTTGGGTAGGTCATGTTGTTAGAATGGATGAGGATCCTTTAGCTCAAAAGGAATATAAAAGCGAGCCAACTCAGGGAGGCCATGATTTCGTTGGAAAGTGGATGACAACATCTCGAAACATTGTATTTCAAATTGGAAGAGCTGTGCACAAGACCGATCGGCGTGAAAATCTTTTGTAAGCTCGTCTTATGGAATAAACGTTCTGTCAAAAGCCAGCTAAGTAAGTATTCGCATTTTCCAAAAGAATTGACAGTATGCAGTGTTCCGATTACGTGGTGGATTCAAATCATTTTCCCAGACCCACGTTTGGTTATAGATCTTATTAAACAAACCTTAGATCTGCATTCTACTTTCTCAACGGAGGGATTACGTTAAGGGTCCTTATAAAAAAACTTCTATCCATTTGTATACCCTACACAACTATGTTGTCAGGGTATTATAGCTTTGTGCAGCCCCAAAAGTTTGTAACGCCGCGAAATATTGGTCCTAGACCCACCTTTAAGTATACCGATCGTCATATCTCGACTAGCTGAGTCGATCTAGACATGTGTGTCCGTCCGTCCATTATAATTTGTAAACACGATACAGGCCACAGTTATGGACCAATCTTCACGAAATTTTGCATGTAGGATGGGTTCTGGCCAATGAAGATCCCTATTGTTTTTGGAAAAGATCGGTTAATATTTAGGGGATGAAATGGAACAAAAACTTTATTTTTGTTGGTTTTTCTGGTCGCTCCAGAGGCCGCAATTATGGTCCAAACCCTGCGAATTTTTGCATGGAGAAGGGGATCGGGCCAGAGAATAAGCATGCATGCTTTGATAAAGATCGGTCAATATTTAGCGGGTCAAATGGACCCTGACTTTTGTGTGAAAAATGACAAAATTTGTTTTCTATAGCGTATATATATACCCCTGATGAACAAAGACCCAAGAAGTTGATTGAATATCCAAGAGGAGTGGTTGACCTTTAAATTGATACCAATTACATTGTCGTATGTACTTGGATGTGGGAGTTACACTTAAATAATTACAGGTGCTTACGTATTCATATATTATTTAGTAACCCATTATCACCCTAGAGGGCGAAAATATAGCTTTGATCGCTTTGAAATTTTACATGAGGACCCAATGACAGCGCCTATAATTTCCGGTGATGATCAGATAATAATATTGGAATAAAGTGGACCGAAAACTTAATTTTTTGGTTTTTTTTTCGAGTTGATATATAGGCCACAATTGAAAGCCGAACATAACAACACAACCCACGGTGAAGGTCAAGAGAGTGCAAATATTGCCCAATTTCAGAATATAGAACCACACAATGTTAGATTTTCGTGAAAGTTGTGTAGGGTATCATATGGTCGGCCCCGTCCGACTATACTGCTCCGCTTACTGGTTTTATTATTAAGAAGTGTATGTCTTCATCGAACTACTGTTTTTCCTTGAGTGTATTCACAATCTCTTCACATAGATGCTTCAACATATGTCTTTGTATTTATTTTTATCTGTCGATTTTCTTTTTCCTCTAAATATGTATAGAACAATAAATCGAAATCATTAGAAAGTAACACGACATACATACAACAAATTGTCAGTCAGACACACATTTAGTCAACATCATTGGACCATGGATGCATTAGGAAGTTATGCTGCAAGGAAGGCTTCAATGAAAGAAAGTATGAACGATTGCAAGCTCGCGAGATTGATGTCAATGGAATGTTAACACTTCAGAAATGATAATTCGAATACAATTGAAAATCTGTTCGAAACGCTTTAGAATGCAATGTGGTACATACACACAGGCACATGTATGCTATGCTGGAATAACACGTTTGAGAATAAATTACTGGTACCCTGAGACATCATGTTGTGGACATTCAGGGGTCTACACTTCATTCCCAAAGTAAAGAACGTTCAACGTTTGTCAAAGTGACATTTTATTATTTCCCCCCTTCACTCATGCATATTTTATGTAGCTCTTCGAACCCTTTTTGAGTTTTTTTTTCGTTCTTTGGAAATCATGCAGAACATGCAGTCGAAACCATAAGCCAAGGAACTATCGATCACTGCAATCGGAAGCAATGGAACACCATGTGCATGTCGAGCTACAGCCAAACAGCCACACACACTCATACAATAGCCAACAATGGTTTTATTCTATCATCTCTTAAAATACGATTTTCAAGTGACTGTCTTATTGTCGGAATCGTTAATAAATTGCATGTTCGGAGCATTTTGTTGAATTACGATTTTCACGAGTTTTTTCTGTCATTAATTTTTTTAAAGGTGGAGTTTTTGAACTTTTGCATTTGCAACAATCGGTTTTGCTCAAAAGAAAACAAAACATTCATAATTATGTATCAGATAATGGATGGGGGAGATAGGCATGAACTATTTTATGCAGGGTAGTATTTGGGTTAATTAATGGACATATACGTTACTTAAAATAATTATAAAAATAAGTTTCAAAAATTCAGCACCACCAAAGGTCTCATTTTGCAGAGCCTAAAGGTCGATTTTTTTCTATAGAAAAAAATTTGCAGAGACCAAAGGTCGATAGAAAAAAATTTGCAGAGACCAAAGGTCGATTTTTTTCTATAGAAAAAAATTTGCAGAGACCAAAGGTCGATTTTTTTCTATAGAAAAAAATTTGCAGAGACCAAAGGTCGATTTTTTTCTATAGAAAAAAATTTGCAGAGACCAAAGGTCGATTTTTTTCTATAGACAAAAATTTGCAGAGACCAAAGGTCGATTTTTTTCTATAGACAAAAATTTGCAGAGACCAAAGGTCGATTTTTTTCTATAGAAAAAGATTTGCAGAGACCAAAGGTCGATTTTTTTCTATAGAAAAAAATTTGCAGAGACCAAAGGTCGATTTTTTTCTATAGACAAAAATTTGCAGAGACCAAAGGTCGATTTTTTTCTATAGACAAAAATTTGCAGAGACCAAAGGTCGATTTTTTTCTATAGACAAAAATTTGCAGAGACCAAAGGTCGATTTTTTTCTATAGACAAAAATTTGCAGAGACCAAAGGTCGATTTTTTTCTATAGACAAAAATTTGCAGAGACCAAAGGTCGATTTTTTTCTATAGACAAAAATTTGCAGAGACCAAAGGTCGATTTTTTTCTATAGACAAAAATTTGCAGAGACCAAAGGTCGATTTTTTTCTATAGAAAAAAATTTGCAGAGACCAAAGGTCGATTTTTTTCTATAGAAAAAGATTTGCAGAGACCAAAGGTCGATTTTTTTCTATAGAAAAAAATTTGCAGAGACCAAAGGTCGATTTTTTTCTATAGAAAAAAATTTGCAGAGACCAAAGGTCGATTTTTTTCTATAGAAAAAAATTTGCAGAGACCAAAGGTCGATTTTTTTCTATAGAAAAAAATTTGCAGGCACTCAGGTTGGCATTTTTTTATAGAAAAAAATTTGCAGAGACCAAAGGTCGATTTTTTTCTATAGAAAAAAATTTGCAGAGACCAAAGGTCGATATTTTTCTACAGAAAAAAATTTGTGGAGACCAAAGGTCGATTTTTTTCTATAGAAAAAAATTTATGGAGACCAAAGGTCGATTTTTTTCTATAGAAAAAACTCGGTGAGACCAAAGGTCGGTTCAGATTTAGATATAGCTCCCATATATATTATCGTGCGATTTTATGTAAATGGTGCACCAATGTCCCTATATATCATTCGATGTGCACGAAATTTTGCATAGCGTACTGAATTGAGTCTAGAATGATGTATGCAAAGTTTTGTGAAAATCGGTCCAGATTCAGATATAGCTCCCGTATATATATTCGTCCGATTTTATGTAAATGTTGCACCAATGTCCCTATATATCCTTCGATTTGCAATTGTGAGGATTCATATGTACAACATACCCAAAGTGGTGAAGGGTGTCATATAGTCGGCCCAGTCCGACTTTACTACTTTCCTTACTGGTTCTATAGAAAGAAGTTTGGTGAGACCAAAGGTCTCATATTTTCCTACAGAAAAAAAATCGTTGAGACCAAAGGTCTCATTTTTTTCCTATAGAAAAAAATTCGGTGAGACCAAAGGTCTCATTTTTTTCCTATAGAAAAAAATTCGGTGAGACCGAAAGGTCTCAGTTTTTTTTTTCTATAGAAAAAAATTCGGTGTGACCAAAGTTTTGAATATTTGTGTGTATGCCTGAGTAGTAACTGAGGTCCACATTTGTGGATATTTTTTATATTTATGTCACTTTTGAATAAATTAGAAAATCTTTAATAGATTTTTAATTTTTGAAGAACAAATTGACATTTCCAAAAGTTCCCCTTGCAGTGTCTGTCTCGTCCACAATATATTGATTTTTTAAGCCTGCTTGTTAATATTATGCCAATTATATAAGAATTCTGTGGTGGTTGGTTTCTGACAAGTTCTGGTGGCCAAATTACCAGCAAATGAAGAAGAACAAAAAAACTCCAAACAAAATTGTTTCCTAACTTCTGTAAACATGTCTGTGGCTATGGCTGACTAGAGGAGATGAATAGATAACCGAACCCGAAGAGGAACACCAATTTAGCCAGCCAGTCAGTCATAGAATCCGCTAAGATCTGCAAATACACGGCATTTGGTCTCTGTGGAAGTGGCTTTGGTGATGCAACACAATTCGGTTCGCCAGTCCGTCCGGCCGTCCGTCCATGGTTCTCTCGTTCACATAACCAAATTTTCCAATTTATTTTCGATTACCGTTGCTGTTGGAATTGAATTGCCGGTTGGTTCGATGGCTGGCTACCTCGTTGGTTGGTGGGTTGCTTAGTTGGACCAAAACTCAAAACACTTGTCGCTTCATAAATTGCTGTGGCTGTAACACATTTGGGCCACAACGTTGAATGTTGTTGTTGTCTTTTCTTCTAAACATAAACTAGAACTTGAAATAAAAAAATCGGTTTTGAAAGCAGCTTCAAATGTTGATTTGGAAAGATGAAATCAGGACAAGATTCTTGAACAAAACAAAAAACCGAAAATTAAATGATGTTGGCGGTGGTGTTCTTGCTGTTGACAACACCACCTGTTGATGTTGTTTGAATATTTTCCATGCTGTCGGATCTTCGAGAACATCATCAGCAACACAATCACCACAGCCACTTCATGGCTGCATTTCAACTTTTTTTTTTTTTGGTTCGGAAAACAAACGCATTAATGGCTTCGAGTGCCTCTATGGTCTGATTGTTGTTGTTGGCCTACATGATTATGCAATTTTAGCGTGTGACGGTACGAAAGAGATTTTCATCTAAAACGCCGCCACAATTTCTTTGAGAACAACTCCAGTTTTTGTTCTGTTTCTTGGTATGATCTCCTCAAACCCCTCGTGTATTCAGGCTATGAAGAGCTGCCACTTTTTCCTGTTAACTGTGCCACAGAATCATGTTTTAGTTGTTATTTATTTTAGCTGTTGTTTTTGTTATTTTTTTACCATGTTTCATTGATTAGACAAACTCAGAGTTCTAGTGAACATTTCTTTCCTTTTGAATTTAACTATAGAAAAAATCGACCTTTGGACTCACCTTGGGTCTCACCGAATTTTTTCTCTAAAGAAAAATCGACCGATGTTCATTTCGATCTAATTTTTTTCTATAGAAAAAAATGACACCTTTGGTCTCACCAAATTTTTTTCTATAGAAAAAAAATGAGACTTTTGTTCTCACCAAAAGACACCTTTGGTCTCCACTGAAAAAAAATTAGATCTAAATGAACATCGGAGACGGAAATGAATTTCCATGATTTTTGTATAAAAAAAAAGTTTGATATTTGGTCTCTACGATTTTTTTCTGTAGAAAATTCAACCTGGGGTTCTAACTTTTTTATGGAAGAAAATTCAACCTGGGTTCTCAGCGATTTTTTGCTATATAAAAAAAATTGGAGCTTGGGTCTCTGTGATTTTTTCTATAAACACTTTTGGTCATGTTTTTTTTTCTATAGAAAAATGAGACCTAACTTCTCACCCACCACATGTTTTCCATGGAAAAATTCTTTAAGACTACGTACGGTTTCCTTTTGTCTTCTCTTTATGCCTATTCAAGCCTATGAAAGTGTTTTTTTTCTAAACGAAATGTCCATTTCCCATCAATAAAATCTCACAGATTCTAATACTGATCATGGTCAGTTATAAGATATCAAAGTGGACTTTCTTTCCACCGTTGAAACAGTTCTTCTGTTTCGTTTTGTTTGTGTTTTTAATTCTTGCAGAAGGTGAACTACTTAGTGCGAGATTTCAGGAAACCTTTTTTTCCATATTTGCATACCAGACACCCAAAGAGTCAGACAGCCACCAGATCAGCCATTCCAGCATCTACTACTTATGAATGGATGGTAGGCAGTCAGTCAGCCAGTCAGGTGTTGAATTACAAACATGGAGGCTGTAACACCAAAAAAACAACAACAACAAAAAGAGGCAAGGTGACATGACGACAACTGGAAAGTATTAACAACTGTCACCGAAGCATGTTCTACAATTACTGGCACCACAACAACAACAACAAACAACTACAACATTCTCAGCCACATTATGTTCCTGGAATCTAAACCGATCCAACCAACCAGTCAGCCAGCCACCGATCGATCAATTGTTGGGTCATTAAAAGAAATTTGCATAGCTGCAGCACAAAAGAGTTGAACGACGACGCCATCTATCCACGAAGTCGAGACAATCGGGTATGGCTTTGTCGATGAAATTGATATTAGAATTGGCGTAGTCGCATAGCTAATGAGGCTCGGATTACCACTATTAACCCAGTGAACGCTTTACACACTTCTTTGTGTTGTTGCTGTTGTTGTTGCGGCATCTTAACGCCAGGCCATGATGGCTGTGCAAAAAGGCGTTGTTTGGTAAGACCATAATCAAGACATCATTATGTCACAATGTATCATTAAGTCGAGGAGGGTAGCAGTAGCAGCAACAACAACAACGGAATAGCATAGAAACGTTTTAAATGCTGTAATTTCCAGTTGGAGATTTCCGAAGAGAGGGGAGACGGAGACAGGAGTGCTGAAATTGCATCAGTTTTCTAGAAACGCTTCATGTTGTTGGTCCATGGAAGGCAACACAAATAAATCTATGTGCATAAATTTGAAACTTTAAACACGCAGAATTATGTTGGGGAGAATAAGAATACAGGGGCATATTGGGAGGATAAAAATAACAAAAAAAAATTTAAGACCCTTGGTCTCAACGATTTTTTTATAGAAAAAATTTTAAAGCCTAGGTCTAAACGATTTTTTATAGAAAAAGCAGTAAGGAAAGTAGTAAAGTCGGACTGGGCCGACTATATATACCCTTCACCACTTTGGGTATATCTACGTCGTCGGATTTTTGTTATATATCTATATCTGAACCGATTTCAGGGAAACTTGCCAGAGACTTATTTATATTACTTCAGTACGTTGTGTCAATTGGCCTAGTTATGGATCATTTAACGAAGCTTAGCAACACCATTCTAGACTTAATTCAGTACCCTATACCAAAATTCGTGCAAATCGAAAGATATATAGGAACTTTGGTTCATCAATTACATAAAATCGGCCGAAACTATGTATGCATGCTATATCTAAATCTGAACCGATTTTCAGGAAACTTTGCACACAGCATTCTAGACTTAATTCAGTACGCTATGCCAAAATTCGTGCAAATGAAAAGATTTCCAGGGACTCTGGTGCACCATTTACCTAAAATCGGGCGAAACTATGTATGGGTGCTATATCTAAATCTGAACCGATTTTCACGAAACTTTGCACACATCATTGTAGACTAAATTCAGTACGCTATGCCAAATTTCGTGCAAATCGAAAGATATATAGGGGCCTTGTTACACCATTTACCTTAAATCGGACGAAAACATATATGGGAGCTATATCTAAATCTGAACCGATTTTTCCCAATTTAAATAGGGTTCGTCCTTGGGCCAAACAAATGAGATGTGCCAAATTTCATCCAATTCGGATCACAAATGCGACCTGTACTTTGTTTAAAATTTAACATGGACATCCGGACGGATGGACGGACATGCATAAGTCGACTCATAAAGTGATTATATGCATATTCTCAAAAGGAACCATGGAACTATCTCGATTTTTGTTGTCTGTCACAAACATATGCACAAAGGCATAATACCCTGTACCCAAGGTCTCAACGATTTTTTTATAAAAAAAAAATTAAGACCCAAGGTCTCAACGATTTTTTTTCTATAAAAAAAATTGAGACCCATGGTCTCAACGATTTTTGTCTATTGAAAAAAATTCAGACCCAAGGTCTCAACAATTTTTTTCTATAGAAAAAACTTGAGACCCAGCGTCCCACCGCTTTTTTTTATAGAAAAAAATTTGAGACTCAAGGTCCTAACGATTTTTTTCTATAGAAAAAAAATGAGACCCAGAGTCTCAACGCTTTTTCTATAGAAAAAAATTTGGGACTCAAGCTCCTAACGATTTTTTCTATAGAAAAAAATTGAGACCCAAGGTCTCAATCTCAACGATTTTTTCCTATAGAATAAAATTGAGATCCATGGTCTCAACGATTTTTTCCTATAGAAAAAAATTGAGACCCATGGTCTCAAAAAAAAATTTGAGACCCATGGTCTCAACGATTTTTTTCTATAGAAAAAAAATTTGAGACCCCTAGGTCTCAACGATTTTTTTCTATAGAAAAAAAATTTGAGACCCCTAGGTCTCAATGATTTTTTTCTATAGAAAAAAAATTTGAGACCCATGGTCTCAACGATTTTTTTCTATAGAAAAAAGATTGAGACCCATGGTCTCAACGATTTTTTTCTATAGAAAAAAAATTTGAGACCCCTAGGTCTCAACGATTTTTTTCTATAGAAAAAAAATTTGAGACCCATGGTCTCAACGATTTTTTTCTATAGAAAAAAAATTTGAGACCCATGGTCTCAACGATTTTTTTCTATAGAAAAAAAATTTGAGACCCATGGTCTCAACGATTTTTTTCTATAGAAAAAAAAATTGAGACCCATGGTCTCAACGATTTTTTTTCTATAGAAAAACAATTGAGACCCAATGTCTCAACGTATTTTTTTCTATAGAAAAAAAATTGAGTCCCATGGTCTCAACGATTTTTTTCTATAGAAAAAATTTGAGTTCCAATGTCTCAACGATTTTTTTCTATGAGACCCTAGGTCTCACTTGAGATCCCTTTTCTCAACGATTTTTTTCCTATAGAAAAAAAATTTAGACCCATGGTCTCAACGATTTTTTTCCTATAGACAAAAAAGGTCACACCATAGTAATCTCAAACGATGTCTGTATAGTCCCAAAGATTTTTTCTATAGGAAAAAAATGAGATCCTTGGTCTCAACGATTTTTTTCTATAGGAAAAAAATGAGATCCTAGGTCTCAACGATTTGTTTCTATAGGAAAAAATTGAGACCCTAAGTCTCAACGATTTTGCGACCTGCGAGATCACACCATAGCAATCTCAAATGATGTCTGTATCCTCCCATTTCCTACGCCTCTGCCTAATTATCACATTACAGCATTACTACAGATGATACTCTGCTATAATTTGTTGTATTCATTACTTCTCTTATTTTGCATTGTGTAAATTAGAACTGAACAAAAAATAAACATTTGTTGTGCGTTGTTTTTGTGTCTAATTTGTTTGTAAACAAGGCATGCAGGGTACCAATAGAGAACAGCAACAAATCTGCGAAAAAGAAACCAACAATTTTGTTTAAATATTTCAGTATTTCTTTGCTGGCCCACGATGAGAATTGGGTTGATTCTCGATAAAAATCGCAATAAATCAACAACAACAACAAAAATAGCAGAACAAAAGTAGCAACAAATCGCATAAATAATGCTACGAGAATCGCAGTATGACGTTGCTGTAGACGATTGGTGGGCTGGTTGTATCGGGGCTGGTAATGAGATTAACAAGACTAGATGATTAATTACATATATAATTACTAAATAAACAATAAAAGGAAGAGGTAATCGAGTCTGAGAGATGAAGAAGTAGTTAAAGATTTTAATTGCGGGCAATGAATGAATCGAGGAGGAGTGCGTAAGAAGATATTTCAAATTCTTATGAGAAATTTTGTAATAGGCGAGGAATTTCTAGAAACAAATTATAGGTTTATGCAATTACATGCCATGGCAAGCAGATATGCAATGCGAAATATTTCTTATAGTTCCTGTTATTTCAGTTTTAGTTGAAAAAACATCGATTAGTACACCAAAGTACCTTCTATTAAAAAAATGAAGTGGGGATTTTTTAAATATAGCCATAAATGTCTTGGAATACAAATACAATGAACAAATATATTGTCTTCTTAACGTCTGGACATAGAGATTTTTCTGACTTACCCCTCTGCGAACAATGCCATGCATTACCCACTAATAAATAGTAGTTGCCTGAATATTTTACAAAAACAAAATTTTTGATCAGACTAAAATTCTATGACGGTTTATCCATGTCCGAGGGGCTGGCTGTTGAAATCACGCTAGAGATATATAGAAAGAGGTTCTGACATTTTGCACATACATACAAATACTTACAGGGTGATTTTTATTGCAAATGGGCCATGTTTAGATATAGGGAGACGAAGTCGAGAGCAAAGGTCGACTTTTAGACTTTTCAATTATTGCTTCTGACTAAAAAGTCGACTTTGCGATTTCCTCAAAGATCAAAAGTCGAATTCGACTTTTAGACCATGGCACAAAGAATAGGTAGTCCATTTAGAGCAGCTGATGTCTCGATTTACTGTCAAATTGGGTAATCTCTACTTGAATTCGATTTGCAGTGTTGCCAACCATTTGAAATATTATAAGGGAAAATTTGACAGATAATCGAGACAAAAACAAAGGTTTTTGTTTCCATACATCACCTTATTATTGCATCATGTTTGAGACTTTTCAATATAAAAAGTCGATTAATTAATCGATTAGTCGAAAGACCGAAAGGACCGAAATTTCAAGTCGTTCCTGGAGAGGTTCGATTTTCACAGATTGGTGCGCAAAGGAACTATGTTATGTATTTAGTTCCATAGTTCGTCATTGGTACACAGCAGTTAATTCGGACAATAACGGAAAGATCTAAATGAACTGAATGAAAAGGAATTAGGTGAATGAGAGCAGACAAGGAACGACAGGAAGAAAAGGAAGTATATGAATGAATGTATTGGAACTAGTTTCTATCGTTCCGTTTGTGAAATAGTTTCTAGCTCAATTGAACTAGTTCCTAGTTATCGAACAATCCAACTCTAGAAATTTTGCAATCAGATTGGCAACAATTGTTATTATTAACATAGCCCCCATATAAATGTCCTGTCGCATTTTCGATTTTCTGAATGTTTTAAGAGACAGTTAGAGCCACATCCTAAGGAACAGATGAATAAACTATAGCCTACAAGACATAAATATCGGGGACAAGGTAGGACAATAGACTCCGCATGGAGGGGTTTTATCACGGCTGTTGTCGTTTTACACTATAAATAGACTCCTAGGGACCTTTACTGAGAAGAGATTTGACCCCTCTGTTATGCAAACGACATTATACAGATTTTTGATTTAGCTGTTTTGTATGTAACTGCACTTGGATTTAGATGCGCAAAATACACTTCTTTGGTATTTTTTCTCAGATTCCCTCTCAAACAATTTTGTTTAAGCTCACATTTCATACGTGCACATTTAATATAACAGCCCAAAAAATTTGCACTTTTTTCCTGTCAATACATAAAAATTTTGCATTTAGCTGCACAGGGAATATCAAATTAAAAAACAATTTGTATTTTTTACACATCGTCGGATACTTAGAGTTGATCACCTATTCCGGAAAATTGTTAGCATTGTTAATGTACAAAAATGGGACTATTTTTGTGATGTGACGTCACTTACGTGCACGTTGAGGCAGGTAAGATATGTGCATTTTTGACTTTCCTGCGCAGAAATATTTGCAAGCGTTGTTTTTGCTGGTATGTCAAAACTACTGTAATACTTCTAAGGGGAAAGAATCCCAATTTGTTTGAAACGGTGTTAAACATTGCCTATAATTGGGCGAGATCGATAGGCCTTAAGGTAAATGCGGCCAAGAAGGAGATATGTCTCTTCACTAGGAAGGTAAAAATAGGACATATTTCAAAACCTAATGATAACCATATTAAATAAATATTTATATCAGGGGGTCATCCTAGACTGAAAACATAAATATAAAGACCATATGCAGGACCATGTAGATAAAGCCCACTGATGCTGGTCCTGTTGCAGAAGAAGGCTTTACATAGGATTTTAATCCAAAGTTGATACTCTGGATCTATAAGAGCGTTATTAGACCAATTGTAGCATACGTCTCGGTAGTTTGGTGGACATCAATGGACAAATAATGTAATGTAGAATCATTACAAAAGAAATAAAATGACATAAGTGCAGGACAGCTTTAATTGGCACATGGACAGCAGTTAAAATCGGAAAAGACCTCTTGTAGACCTTCAATGCTGAACGAGGATTCAGACAATGTGACAGTTTGTCGTGTGACATTTTTAACATCATGCTGAAAAAGGTCATACGAGAAGCAAATGTGAACAGAAATGACACACTACGCCGATGTCATCGACGTAATTGGTCGAACATTGCGAGCAGTAACCGCCACCTTTGAATGAATTTAGAAGGAGTCCTCCAAAGTGGGACTGGTACAGTCATGCAGAAAATATTACGATAGCAGTGATGGCTAAACACGTACTCTTTTTTCTCTTTTCGTCAGTTAATTTTTATGATTATCTCTTAGTTATGCTCTCACACATTTACTCTCATTTTAGTTTTGTTCAATATTGGACTGACAGTAAAGGCCAAGCTGATGGTATCAATGCACAAGACATCCAAGACTCGGACCAGCTGGCGAATTTGAAAGCGACAGCTTCGAGGTAGTGAACAATTTTATATACCTCGGTAGCGCCATAAACAAAACTAATTACATCAGCTTTGAAGCTCGGAGAAGTATGGTGTTGACCAACCGATGCTACTATGGTCAGAGTAAGCAATTCAAAAACAATACCAACTCTCTATCTATCACTCTACAATGTGCTAATACTGCCCGTGCAGCTTTACGGATCTGAGGCATGGGAACTTGCGCAAGCAGATGAGATGAGTGTTTGAGAGAAAAACATTATCCCAAAGACCTATGGGCCGATCTGCTTCGACAGTGAAAATCGTCGTCGAATGAATCATGAGTTGTAAAATCTATTCTCGGACATCGATATATTCAAACGCATCGCATTGCTGCGATTTCGGCATATAAAAACGTGCCAACTGAGGAAGAAGGGGAACATGGCCTTCCCCTTCCTCATTCAATGGAAATATCAAGTGGAGGAGAACATTTCGAAACATGGCCTTTCGATTTCGGCATATAAAAACGTGCCAACTGAGGAAGAAGGGGAACATGGCCTTCCCCTTCCTCATTCAATGGAAATATCAAGTGGAGGAGAACATTTCGAAACATGGCCTTTCAAATACGAAGAGCTGCGCACAAGGCCGACGAGCCTGGTAATCTTTTTTAAGCTCGGCTTATGGAACAAATGTTCTGTCTCAAGCCAGCCAAGTAAGTAAGTCAATATTTGTTATATACATTTGAAATCATTGTCCACTTTATTAAATATACTTCAAATTTTTATACCCTTCACCACACTGTGGTACAGGGTGTTATGTCTTTGTGCATATGTTTGTAACAGGCAACAATAATAGAGATATACCCATGGTTCCTTTTGAGAATATGCATAGAATCACTTTTTGAGTCGATTTATGCATGTCCGTCCGTCTGTCCATGTTAAATTGTATTGTACAGGTCGCATTTATGATCCGAATTGGATGATCATTTTGGCCCAAGGACAAACCCTATTGAAATTGGGAAAAATCGGTTCAGATTTAGATATAGCTCCCATATATATTCTCGCCCGATTTAAGGTAAATGGTGCACCAAAGTCTCTATATATCTTTCGATTTGCACGAAATTTGGCACAGCGTAATGAATAAGGTCTAGAATGATGTGTGCAAAGTTTCGTGATAATCGGTTGAGATTTAGATATAGCTCCCATATATATCTTCGTCCGATTTAAGGTAAACTGTGTACCAAACTCCCTATTATCTTCCGATTTGCATGAAATTTAGCACAGCGCACTGAATTACGTCTCTAATAATGTGTGCAAAATTTCATGAAAATCGGTTCAGATTTAGATATAGCTCCCATATATAGTTTCGACCGATTTTAGGTAATTGGTGTACCAAAGTCTCTGAAAATCATTCGATTGGCACGAAATTTGTAATAGCGTACTGAATTAAGGCTAGAATGACGTGTACTAAGTTTCGTGAAAGATCCATAGCTAGGCCGATTGACATAACGTACTGATTAAATATAAATTAGTCTCTGGCAAGTTTCTCTGAAATCGGTTCAGATATATATATATATATATATATAACAAAAACGCGTCGTCTGTTAGGTTGCATATGTAGTATATGCCCATGGGTATCATATAGTTGGCCCAGTCCGACTTTACTACTTTCCTTACTGGTTATTTATATTTTTTGTGAAATAATTTTTCATATAGAATATATTTTTTAAATCTAGAAATAGCTGGGGTTTTTAAACAGCTTATTATTATTATTAAAAACCTGGACTTACCATCATGATATGTGGCCAGTTTTCCGTAATATGTACCTTTAAAATCAAAAGCTTGCAACTTACCTAAAAATAAAAAAATCAAAATTAAATTAGATATTAATATATAACATTATAATTATATTTATAACTATATTAATAAATATTAATTTAAATGGTTATTAAACACAAAAGGTTCTAATACTCAATAATTAGCAATATTTTTTTTATAACGTGTAGATAAAATATACTGGGTTGTCTTATTATTGTTTTGCATTTGTCATCCGATTGTATTTCATATATTGGCAATACTTATTTATAATAGTTGGTAACTCGTGCAGTGGTGATGTAGTTAAGCCAACAACCATGTGCAAGATAAATGGAGTAACGTGCCGCAACTACCGTTGGTGAAAAATTGCTATTCACTGGTGTTGGTGTGTGTGTGCGTTTGTGTCTCTACTAAGTTGATGAATAGTAAAATATAAATTCGAAAGATAAACCAAAAAGTAGATACATATTGCTGGTGAGATAAACTACAATAACTGGAAACATGTATAGAGGTCGTAATACATATCGTATAATTTACGATAATGAAATACATGTCGTTTATTAAAAAAAAACAAATATCACATATGTGTATCAAGCTAAGATTTTCTGTCTATAGAAATCAAAATAGTATACGGTACCTCTATGTTGAAATTCTACTATATTCTAGGATATTTGGTGCAGGAAATGAACTATATTGGTGCACGTTTTGGTATATCTCCCATGTAAGCTTCGTTTTCGATATTTGGTTTTAGTCGCATTTTTCAACCGAAGTGGCTGTGACATGGCATTTTGGGTTCTTGATAATGATGGCATCTATTCAAATAATGATCAATATAGGTGCATGATTGGACATGACCTCCATAAATTATTTAGGTTTTAGCCGCATTTTCTAATCGAAGTACCTGTAGTTTGGCTGTCGAGGGTGACGTACCTATATCTATTCAGAAAATGTTCAATACAAGCCCATATTTTGCGTCGGCCCCGCTCCATTTTTACACCATCCGCCATACTATGGAGGGAATTTTAAATTTTTCTTTTTCGTTTGTAACTCATCAAAATAATCATTTCCGACCCATAAGCTTGATCAATGTAAAATTCTATGAAGATTTAAACATGGCCATAAAATTTAAATGTCAATTTAAGGGAATCCCCCCCATTCACGATTTTAATTTTTCAAGATTTTCAATGGGCTGGTAAATCAATACCAATGCTTGTTAAGGTTTGTAACCTTGCACATATATATTTGAAGATTTAAAAGAGAAGAAAAATAATTTACAAAAAAAAAAAAAATGTTATTGTTTTGTTGTTGTTTTTTTGTAATTAAAGAAAATTCCTTATTTTTGATGGCGGGCATGATAACTCCTCACTGGAACATCGGAATCCGAAAATTCCAACGGTATTAGAAAGAGTACATGACTGGCTCACGTATGAACTAGGATTATTGACTTCGCTCGAAAATTAACAAATCGCCGAACCTTTGAAAAAATATTTTTCGAAAATCGCCGATTTTTGACCACAAACTAAGTTAAAAAATAAGGAAGATCTTCTCCGATTGGCTTTATTCTAGTTCATACGATAGCTATACACTCACAGAGAAACGTGTAAAAATTTGGAATCGATTGGGTTATTAGTTTTTGAGTTATCGTTCCCGCCATTCACAAAAGAGAAAAACGCGTTTAAAGTTTGAGAACCCCTTTGGCCGTCACTTGATGCTGACACAATAAATCGGTTATATCTTCAAGAGTTCTTGAGATTTTCACTTGACATGTTTTAGGGACATTCTTGAATTAGTGTAGATTCGAATTAAATAAAAAAAAAAATTTTTTTGACCCCGAGAATGGGGGGGTCCTCTTAAAGGTCAATTTTTCGGGTAGCCCTCATATAACGGTACGCACCTCCAATTTTCGATATTTTGGGAGGTTTTGAGCACGTTTTCAACCGAATTGCTGAAATTTGGTTCATATTAAGTACCAAATCTCTCCACCAAAAATTATAAAAAAATGCCCACTTTTTTTAGTAGCCTCCATATAAGGGTACCCCTAATTTTCGGTGTTTGGGGTTCTTAAGCGCATTTTTCTATCGAATTCACTGTAATTTAGTACATTGTGTTATTATTGGGTACCAAATCGCTCCACTTACTTACTTAGCTGGCTTGTTACAGAACGGTTGTTCTATAAGCCGAGCTTAAGAAAGATTTCCAAGCGCGTCTGTCTTGTGCGCAAGTCCAGCAATTTGGAAGACCACGTTCCAAGATGTTATTTTCTACTTGGTATTTCCATCTAATTCGTGGCCTTCGTGGCTCCACTAAAAATTATAAATATTGGTCAATTTTTTCGGATAACCCCCATATAATGGTACCCCCCAATGTTTGGTATTTTGGAGGTTCTGAGTGCATTTTTCAACCGAATTCGCTGAAATTTTGGTATATTGGGTTCTTATTGGGTAGCAGATTTATACACTATAAATTATAAATATAGGTAATTTTTTTCGGGTAACCGAATTTGCTGAAATTTGGTACATTGGATTCTAATTTGGTACCTAATATATGCACTAAAAATTATAAATATAGGTCCTTCGGATAGCCCCCATATAAGGATATCCCCCCAATTTTCGGTATTTTGAGGGTTTTGAGCGCATTTTAAACCGAATTCGCGGAAATTTGGTACATTGGTTGTTATTGGATACCAATTTATTGGGTTGTTATTGGGTACCAATTTATTGGGTTAAAAAATTTTACCAATAAATTTAAAAAAAAACTTATTGGGTATAAATATAGTTTAATTCTTTCGGGTAGCCCCCATATAAGGATACCCTCTAATTTTCGATATTTTGGGGTTCTTGAGCATGTTTTTCAACCTAATTCGCTGTAATTTTTTTTATTTTGAGGTTCTTCAGCACGTTTTTCAACCAACCTCGCTGAATTTATTTTATTCGTGTTTGGTAACAAATCTCCTTCTGAAATATTTTGTATTCCCCCAATTTTTATCCTCTTCTTTATATTTAAATAGTTACCTGATTTTTTCCGCGTTTTGGAGTTGTCCCCGTGTTCCACTTTTGTATTGGGTGATATTCTGTACTTGAAATTGTCAGTTTATACCCTACAAAGAGCGGAATTCTAAGAACCTCAAAGGAGAATGAAATATATCGGGCCGCATTTAGACCTAGCCCCCTATATAATGATACCTCTCGATTTTCGTCATTTTTAATATTTTTTGTGAAGGAGTGTATTGAGATACAAAACTAAAATGTTACTGTCAGTCAACCACATTAGTATAGAACAGTGTTTGCATAAATTTTACTCCAGTAATGATTTATTATGAAATGTTAATAATATTAAATATCCACCTAAGTGTGGCCAATAACAAATTGGCGCCATGCATAACCCCCCCTTCACCAATTACATGATGGAATGGAGGCTGACATATCGTATTGTCAACGAACGGAAGTCGAATGCCTTCTGAATCACTGATGACTTATTCATCAATTAGAATTCTATGAATTTACGATGGCGACGGATCATCGATGATCAGCGGCTATTAATTAGATGTCAAGTGTCGAGATTTATTTATAGTGCAATAAATATAACAAATGTCAGATGAATATCGAATGCATGTAGGAGATGGAGATGAGTGCAATTAGTAAGGAATATTACACAGAATATTATATCAAAATAGAACATATAGAGATTTAACTAAAAGGAAGAATGGATTTATAGAAGAAAAAAATAAATAAATTGAATAAAAAATGTATACTTCTAAAGAATCATCGCACAAAAAATGTTTTTAAGGCATTACAAAATAATGTAAATGTAAGTGTTTTAAAATATTGAGCAGCACTTCCGTATCATAGACAATGAAAGGACGCTGCAGGGCTAAAGAATCGTTCTTTATATAAAGGAATCTCTAATTAGTTTTTATGGGTAACAACAGAAGTTGTCGTAAAAAACCGCCGGCAAACCATCAATAGCAAGGAAGTCTTTTCCAGGAAGAATACCCTCTGAAATCCTTCTGCGTATAGAATTCTACCATGGAAAGAAGTAATTCTGCGGGTTTCCAATACAATGAAGATCACATTCTTTTGTAGATAGAAAAAAAGTCTTTGAAGATGTTCTTTATAAATAAGATTCTCTGCAAGTTTTCCCTGATATAAAGGTCCGCTCCGTTATATTTTTTGAGTCATTTATTGAGCTCTTTTAAGATAATATTTTTGAGGCATTACCAAGGCTCAAGGCGTAGATTTCTGTAAAGAATATTTGTGAACCATGATGACTACAAAATACCAAATTACAGCGAATTCGGTTAAAAAACGCGCTCAAGTACCCCAAAATACCGAATATTTGGTATACAATAAGAACGGATTGAACCAAATAGTGAAAATTGGGGGTACCATTATGTGAGAGCTACCCGAAAAAAATTGAACTATATTTATAACTTTTAGTCGAGCGATTTGGTACCCAATAAAATGGCAAAGTACTAAATTTAACGAAATTCAATTGAAAAATGCGCTCAAGAGCCAAAAAAGACCGAAAATTGGGTATTACCTTTATATGGGAGCTTCCGAAAAAATCGACCTGCAAATATAATTTTTAGTTGAAAAAGTTTGTATCCCATAAGAATTCAATGTACGAAATTTCAGAGAATTTGGTTGAAAATCGCGCTCAAGAATCCCAAGGAGGTATCAAAAAAGGTCTATGGGTCCCTCATTCGGACTTCATCTAGTCTTGGTAAAGATAATAGTCTGTACAACGTTTGGTTCAAATCGGACATTAATTTCGCCTGAGGTGCATTTGAACAATTTGGGGGAGGTACCAGAAGGCATGGACCAACTAGAGATAACTAAATCGACTTTCGGCTAATCGATTAATCGATTTTTGTATTGAAAAGCCTAAAAGTCGACTTTTGATCTATGAGAAAATCGTAAAGTCGACTTTTCAAGATCGACTTTCGATTTTCTTCATAAATACTTGGTTTTTTATCACAAAGCTCAAATTGCCTAAAAATTGGACTTTCCGGAACTTTACTTTATCTGTTCACAATAATTCATACAAAAAATAATAAATAAAATTTTTAGTCGATTTTGCAGAAGTCAGTAAAAGTCGAAAATCGATTTGAACAGTTTTGACAAAATCGAAAGATCGAAAAGTCGACTTTTTAGTCAAAGGCAAATATGGAAAAGTCTAAAAATAGAATTTTTGGTCAGAGGCAAAAATCGAAAAGTCTAAAAGTCGACTTTTGCGCTCGACTACGTATCCCTAGGACCAACTAGTCTCATATTCGGGCTTGATCTGGGTTTGTAAAGATAATAAGTTGTGCAAAGTTTGGTGAAAATCGGATTGTTCGTCCGCCTGATATTGCATTTAAAGTTATTGAGAATGTTGACTATTTGTTGGGAAGGTACCAGAAGGGGCGGATGTTGGGTCCCATCTCCGGAATTGATCTAGTCTAGGTAAAGATTAATAGGTTGTACGAATTTCGAAAAGTTCGTTGCTATGATTTTACACAATTAATGTTCCGCAAATCAAAAACCATATTTTAGAGGTGTCTCAATCGGAACGGAAAAATGGTTCGAGAATGGGCGGGGAGCACAAGGGCAGTTTGTCGTGTGACCTTTTTAACATTCTGCTGGGAAAGGTCATACGTGATGCAAATATGAACAGAAATGGCACTGTGCGAGCGGTAACGTGCAAGATGCCAAGTAAGCTCGGACCAACTGTGGAATTTGAAAACAACGCGCAAGACGTACAGTAGGCTCGTACGAACTGTGGATCTTGAGAACTACAGCATCGAGGAAGTCAAAGATTTTATATACCAGGCACGGGCAGAGCATAAAAACTTCTGTTCTCGCGCACTTGTCTTTGTGTGTGAGTCAATGGTTTTTCAATTGGTTCACTTGAATGTGTGTGAGAGAATAGTGATTCTTATTCTCGTGAGAGTGCACGCGTGCGGTGCTTCGCCCGACTGTGTTATATACCTTGGTAAAACTAATGTTTTGAAATTGGAAAGTAAGCAGTTTATGGCCACATGCCGTCAGACCGAACTCACACTCGCTGATACTACCCGAGCTTTTATATGGATCTGAAGCATGGGTACTTGCACACAGCAGATGAGGCAGCTCTTGGAGAGTTAGAGAGAAAAATTCTACGGAAGATCTATGGGGCGAGCGTCGACGGTGAAGATCACCGTCGAATGAACCACGAGCTGTACCATCTATTCTCGCACATTGACATAGTAGTAATTATTTTCATTTTTAAGTCAAAAATATATATAGTAACCCTCGTAGGGTGTGAGAACTATATAATAGTGATTTACAAATTGTGTTAATTACAGTGATGGAAATCATTTTTTAATTATACTACAAAGTTTTCAATATTGTTATTAAAATAATTCAATAACATACAATTGGGTGAAATGTGTTAATCCCACAAATCTGGTCATTGGCAGATGTTAAGATTCCAGGTGAATAAAAAAAAAAACAAGTTGGTGATTAGAATTTTTAGTGGTGACTTGCAGCCAATTATTGAAAATGGGGTCAGGTATTGGATGGATGAATGGATGGTGCACCACACACACACATAAACATTTTAAACTTTCCGCTTACCTGATCCTGACCATCATTGTGCGCCGACGAAGCAGTTGTTGCTGCTGTTGCTATTGACGAGACACTGTCACCATTTTGTAAAACCTTTTGTAAATCTATCGAAGATTTCGAACGTGACTTGGAACGTCCCGATGAACGACAACGTAAACTTTTAAGCACCGATTTGGAACGTGAACCGTTTAACTTTGATTTTTTGAGAGAAGAATAAATAAAAAAATTGTTTTTTGAGAATAAATTGGAAATCATAAAGAAATGTAATAAACATAAAGGTTAGAAGAGAGTCACACACAAATTAGATATGCCGTGGATATGACCTAAAGGAAATGTTCGTTTTATGTAGTTGTTGTTGTTATTGAATTTCACACTGACTTACACACTCTTAGGTATGATGAGTGAAAAGTGATTTTTCCATATACGAATGGAGGGGAAATTGAGGTTTACAATTTTTTATTATGTTTTGTGGTATTTATTTATTTTTATTTTTAATATTTTCTTTTTCATGGTGATATGTGTGTGGTGATGTGTGCGTTTGTCTATAATTTCATTTCCAGCCAATGTTTGACCATTTGTTTTTTTTTTATTTTTTTCAAATACTATTGTGGTCATGTTTGAAGTTTAATTGGAATTGCTCATGAAGTGCATAGAAAATGTATGGTATTAATTGTTGTTGTTAAAATTTTATTACACACTTTTACAAGGCAACAAATACTTGGAAATTTTGAGTAACTCCCATGAATGTGACAGCTAAAATGTTAGGACCAAAATCTTAAGGGACCGATTTAAATGCACCAGTCACGCCAAAACAAGGCTTGGATTTTTGAAATAGTTTTTTAACGTGGTCCAAAACAAGGCGTGTATTTTTTAAATAATTTTTACGTGGTCCAAAATAAGTCTTGGATTTTTTAAATAATTTTTGGTGATCCAAGGCAAGGTTTGGATTTTTTAAATATTTTTTTTTGGTGGTCCAAAATAAGACATGTGTTTTATCAAGGAGGTTTCGGATTTAAAATGGGCCATTCAGTTTGCTTCAAATTAAATTTATACGTATGTAAAATATTGACCATTTATGAGGGAGGTACCGGAAGAAGTGGACCACTGGGTCCCATTTTCGGATTATATCTAGACTTGTTAAAAACAAGAGGTTATGCAAAGTTTAGGTCAAATCAGACATTGGATTTATAAATATTGAAAATTTTTACCATTTGTGGGGGATGTACTAGAGTGGACCAACAGATCCCATCTTCGGGCCGTATCTAGGTAAGGTATTCCATTCGCATGATATTGGATTTACAAATATGCAAATTTTACAGCATTTGAGGGGAATGTACGAGAGGGAGTGGAAATTTGTTCAATATGGGTCCCATCTTTGAACTTGACCTAGGTTTAGTAAAGATAATAGGTTATATAATGTCTGATTCAAATCGGATAGTCCGTTTGCATGATATTATAAAATTAATTTTTAGCACATTTTTTTACCATTTTGTGGAGGAGGTACCAAAAGGGGTGGGCCGATATTCCCCATCTTCGAACTTAAACTAAGTTTGGAAGAAGTATTACGATGTGTAAAGTTTGGACAAAATCTGTTGCTCCCTTCGAGATTTATCGTGCGCAGCAACCGGAAAGATGGACGGACATTTGTAAATCGACTCCATATTGTCTGAAATGGATTTGGTTTAAAGAAACATGGGGTCTAAAACCAATATTTCGATGAGGCACATTTTCACCGTATCAAAGTTTATATACCGTCATTAGCTATAAGGCGGAGGGTATAAAAACTCTTGGCAGAATATATTCCGTTTAGGTCTATGTTCTGACATAGGTCCCATGTTGAAGTCCCAAAACATCATATGTTGTATGATGTCATATTTTCCAACCAAAGTGACATTCTTTGTCATTGAAATTGGTTATTGGTGGCTAAAAGCCTTCTTAGTAAAAATTTGTTCAATATGGGCATATGTTTTGACATAGCCCCTGTATAAAGTCTGGTCCCAATTAGCTGTTTGATTGGTCTTAGTTGAATTTTCCACACGAAATGGTTGTAATTTGGCGTTGCGATTCTCTCGATTTTCAATATAGGTCCATGATTTGTCATATCCCTGCCTATATAGATCCCGTCCTATTTGCCCATAAGTGTTTCAGGTTTTGATTGGTCTTAGCTGAATTTTCCACACGAAGTGGTTGTAATTTGACATCCCGATTCTCCCGATTTTCAATATAGGTCTATGATTTGCCATATCCCTGTTTATATAGATCCCATCCTATTTGCCTATAAGTGTTTCAGGAAATTATGTTCTTACATGTTTAATATGGGATCAGGTTCTGATATTGTCACCATGGCCCTTGACCAAATTTTGCAAACTATGTGTCTTTAATTTGACATTTCCTTTCATCAACGCTCAGTTGAAACGGCAGAAACTAGAACCTTAAAATTTGGGGTGAGTGTCACTCTTGGGCCGAAGGAGTTGGAAAAGGATGGGTTTTTTTCGAAATTCGTATTAGAAAGGTACGAAAAACTCTAAGGAGTACTAAATATTGTACTTTTTGAAGAACCGGTAGAGCTAAAACTCTTAAATTTGGAATGAGAATGAATACTCCATCATTTAGATAGATAGGATAGATGTACCAAAGGTTTTTTTGTTTGGAAGTTCGAACTATAAGTATCCGAAAAGTACTAAAATGTACAACATTTGGTAAAATTTTGTAGCATGTGAATGGATAGAGCTAAAACCTTGAATTTTGGAATGCGAATTAAAGTTGGGAAGAAGGGACCATATTATGGAGGTGGTCTTGGACGCGTATACTCAGGTATACGAAAAGTACTAAATTGTGTACAATTTGAATTTGGAAAAATGAACGAAGCTGGAATGCTGAGATTTGAAATTAGAATTACCGTCGGAGTGTAGAATTGGAATATGCAGATAGTTGTAGAAATTTGTACTACATATAAGTAAAAATTTCCAAAACTAACTACGTATCCAAATCCTACACTTGGACGGTTAAGTTCAAATTTCATAGTTTCCAGTACTAATTGTACTATATTTTGTACAATTTGAGTTTTGGGTGAACCGATAGAAATCGTACACTGAATTTTAGAAAAAAGATTACTGTTGGAGTGTACGAAAGGGTACTAAATTAGGTACCATTTGAATTTCGGATGATCCGATAGAGCTGAAATCAGGAAATAGTTTTGGGACATTTAGCAAGTTTTGTAAATTCGTACTAATGTGTACTAAATGGTGATACAATTTGGATTTAGATTGTCTGATAAAGCTGAAATTTGGAATTAAGATTACTGTTGGATTTTGGTGAACCGATCGGGTAATAATCCTGAAATTGGGAAAAATGATTTCCGTGGGATCGTTGATCCAAATAGTTATGGAAATGTATATGTTAATGCTTACTAAATCTGATACAATTTTGGTTTACTTGAACCGATAATATCACTGTTCGAGTGTAGAACGGAGGTATATCGGTAGTTTTCGAAATTCGTACTTATATGCGCTAAATTTGGTACAATTCAAATTTCAGATGAACCGATAGAGCTGGAATACTGAAATTTGGAGTTAGGATTACTGTTGGGATGTAGGATTGTGATATGTGGGAAGTTTTGGAAATTGCTACTATTATGTACTAACTGGTACTAAATTTTGTACAACTTCGATTTAGGGTGAGCCTGTAGACCTGGAATCCTGAAATTGGGAAATAAGATTTCTTTTGGATTGTATGATGCAGTTAGTTATGAAGTGTAGGATATAGGTATGTGTGAGGTTGGAAATTGTAATTATGTCTTCTAAATGGTACTAAATTTGATATAATTTGGATTTGGGTAATCCGATAGAGCTGGAATCCTGAAATTTGGAATTAAGATTGCCTTTGGAGTGTAAAAGTTGGGCTATGTGGAAGGTTTTTTAAATTCGTACTTATGTGTATTAAAATATACCAAATTTGGTACAATTTGGATTTGGGTGAACTGATCGGGCTGGAATCCAGAAATTGAGATTTCTATTGGATTGTTGACGTGGATACTCATGGAAATGTATATTAATGTTTACTAAATGGTACTAATTTGGGTAAAATGTGGATTTGGGTGAACCTATAGAACTCAAATAATGTAGTGTTGTGTATGTCAAACTCATTATGGAGTTTTTGAAAAGATCGGTCCTGCACCGCCGAAAAAAAAACTATTGCTTAACACTAGAACGCCGAAGGCGGTCATTTTGACCGTTTTCCAATTTCAAGTACAAAAGTAACTGTGCATTTAATGACACTTTTTTTTAACATATGGTGACTTTTTGTACCTCATAGAATTACGTTTATTATAAAGAAACGTAAAACATCGTTATTTTTGGCCGGACTAAATATTTTATACCATCCACCATGAGGTGGACATTTAAAATACCTGCAATAATTCCGGACCTCACAAATGGCGGTCTTTGATAGGAAAATTTGACGCCCAATGAGAGCAAAGTTAGAGCTAATTCGTATAAAAAACTTGCTCGAAATACCCGAAATATCGAATAATAGGGGTAACATTATATGTGAGAAGAAAGAACAAGAAAAACGTGAGCGGGAGCAAATCGAGATGTACAGGAGTCAGAATGAAGTCCGGAAATTTTACCAACGAGTAAAACAACAAACCGAAGGCTTTGGTGCAGGCACATCCTCCTGTAGAGATGAAGAGGAAACCTGGTGACAGATACAGACAGCGTGTTGAGGATCTGGAAGGAGCATTTCGAAAAGCTACTAGTATCAAATAGTGGCGATGAAGAAGATACCCCAGAACCAATAAGAGATGACGGTATATAGTGTATACCACCTAGCCAAGATGAGGTCATAAAAGCAATTAATCGGCTCAAGAGCAATAATAAAGCAGCAGGAGCCGATGGATTACCAGCCGAACTATTCAAGACTGGTGGCCAGATGCTGGTCAGGAGCATGCATCAGCTGATTAACACAATTTGGCTAGATGAATGCATGCCCAATGATTGGAACCTCAGCATCCTGTGCCCCGTGCACAAAAAAGAAGACAAGACGATATGTGCCAACTATAGAGGAATAAGTCTCCTTCCCATCGCATATAAAGCGCTATCCAGTGTGCTGTGTGAACAATTGAAGCCAATGGTCAATGACATCATCGGACCATACCAATGCGGCTTCAGACCTGGAAAATCCACCATTGACCAGATTTTCACTCTGCGCCAAATCCTGGAAAAGACCCACGAAAAACACATCGACACATACCACCTATTTGTCGACTATAAAGCCGCATACGGCAGCCCTATCCGTTCAGAGGTGTTTAAAGTCATGTCTGCGTTCGGCATTCCTGCAAAATTAATATGGCTATGCAGGATAACTTTAAGTGGCACAAGGTCAGCCGTTAAAGTAGGAAAGGACCTATCGGAGCCCTTCAAAACCGAACGAGGATTCAGACAAGGTGACAGTTTGTCGTGTGATCTTTTTAACATCCTACTGGGAAAGGTCATGCGAGACGCAAAGGTGAACAGAAATGGCACTCTGTACACCAAACAACATCAGTTACTCGCCTACGCCGATGACATCGATATAATGGGTCGAACATTGCGAGCGGTAACAGCGACCTTTGAACAAATTTAAAAGGAGTCTGCCAAAGTGGGTCTGGCAGTAAACGGCGAGAAGACCAATTACCACAAAATACCGAATACTGGTGGTAACCTTATATGAGGGCTATCTTAGAAGGATTTACTACTCAATGAAACTTTTAAATAGTAAATTATAACAAATTTGGTTGATAATTTTGTCCAAACTCCCCCAAAATACCGAATAATGGGTATATATAAAAAGTGCACCAATAATGATGGTTTTTGATAGGGAGATTTGCTACCCAATAAAAATTCGAAATACTGAATTATACACCGAATAATGGGAGGTACCGTTATGTGGAAGCTATCATAAAAACGAGAACCGATTTCGAACATTTTTGATGGGGAAGATTTTCAGCCTAATAAAAATTCAAAGTACCAAATTTTAGCCAGTTTAAACTGAATGTTTGAGGATACCATTATATGGGCGCTTTACCAAAACCGATGGACCGATATATGTCATTTTTAGCATCATTTCTAGATGTAGAAACAATGTAAGGATTTATCTTAAATATTACGACCTCTATCGTGATTTGAGGTTTTGCCGGTCATTGCTTTCAATGGCTTTCATACATAGATGAAGCATTTTTGAAGCATTTTTCCTTGGTTTCCTATAGCTTCTTGAACATTTTCAAATAATGAAAATATTTTCCCACCAAATGTCGGATAACTGCCAACCCACTACAATCACCGAATTTAATGCGACAGCCATTCAATAGAACATATTTTTTATAAATTGTTGTTGTTTTTTATTTCTTTCTGTATCATCGTCATTTGTTTGCTACACAAATTATTGCTACTGCACCCACACATACAAATATAATGCCCCATAATTGGTTTTTGTTGCTGTATTGACAACAAATGATTTCGAACCATAACATATGTATGTATGAGCATGATCGTAGTAATTAGTATGAATTTCAAAATTTGACATCCATTGTTACTATTACTGTTGTTATTGTTGTTGTTAGCATGGAAATCCGCTCAAATCATTGAATTTCAGTTAACGTTAGAGGTCGTTGATCAGTTGGTGTTTTGTCGTTGTTGTTTTTGTTGGGAATTTCTGGGTGTTACTGAATGATTGCGTGCATTTTGTTGTCGTTTTTTATGATTTTTTTTTTTTTGTAAAATGTCATGCTCTAAATGTTGGCGGTGATGTTGTGCTCACTTCAGGTCTTTTGTCATAGCGATGAATAAAGCGCATCTTTTGCTCTTCGCTTGATGGCCATGGTGGCAGCAGGGTGAAGTATGACTTACATGTCTGTAGGTGATATAATTGCAAATTTTGTGCGCTTGTCACCTACAATTGCAAGTTTGTTGCATAGCTGTTTACAAGCTTGGCACATTTGGCGATCTCAAAATGGTAAGAAACGCAGCGCAAAATAACCGTTTAAGCTAATTTAATGCCCATTTAGATGGGTTTAGGTAGGTGTAAGCCGAGAATTACCGACAAGGTAAACAACTGTAATTGTTTTTTGATAATTTATGAAGAAAATTGGTTAAATGTGTGATGCGCCTTAAGTGAATATTCTTAATTTGTGATTTTATTAAAGACGTACATAAAATAATGGAAAAAACAGTGAGCGGAGCAGTAGACTCAAACAGAGCCGATCATATGATAAACTACTCAACTACAACGAAAGTCTAACTTTCTGAAGTTTTATATTTTGAGCCTGAATAATATTTTGAGATATTTGCACCCTCTTGACCAAGTAGAGGTTGTGGCTTATAATCGTGGCCTATATATCGACTCGAAAAAAAAACCAAAAATTAAGTTTTCGGTCCTCTTCATACCAAAATTATTATCTGATTATCACCAATTAAAAGTGTAGGCGTTGTAGGCGTCCTTGACCATAACTGGATTTTCATGTAAAATTTCATAGCGATCAGCCCTATATTTCCGCCCTCTAGTGTGGTAATGTGTTACTAAAAACATATGAATACCTGTACCTGCACCTGTAAATATTTAAGTGTAACTCACACATCCGAGTACATAAGACAATATAATTGGTATCAATTTAAAGGTCAACCACTCCTCTTGGATATACTATCAACTTATCGGGTCTATGTCCATCAAGGCTAAATATATACAGATTTTTTAATTATTCACACAAAAGACAGGGTCCACTTGACCGGCTAAATATTGACCGATCTGCATTAAAACTTCTATGATAAGGGGGGTCTAGAACCAGTAGGGTATAATAAGTAAGAACGTCTTTAAGTTCGTTGGGACCGAACTTTATATACCCATTTAAAATACCTATAATAGTTCGGGTGCTTTGTGAAATGGTGGGTTATGTCGTAGTACATTTTTGGTAGGACGATTTGACACCCAATGAGAACCAAATAGAAGCCCATTTGGTTAAACATGTACGGTACATTTTTGGGCCTTATATGAATGGAGGGTATGATGGAGAGTATACAAAATTAACGTAGATTTATAAAGTTTCAAATTAAGGCCCTTGACATGAAATAGTCAACAAAATTTGTTCCCCTCTTTTTTAGGCACATTTTTTTAGGTCCATTTTCCAAACGAAGTGGGGATTGTACCCACAGTGTTATCAGAAGCAGAAATTTGTTCAACATAGTTCTATACAGATTGTAATTTGATTTTTGTTTTTTATGAAGATTCTTCTTGGCAAAAAAAAATCTAATTGGTCAATCCCTTGACTTAGCCCAATATAAATCTCCAATCGATACAAACTACATTGAAGGGAAGGGAGTAAAACATGGAGGGAAGGTAGTAAATAATTCGATAACCTCCTCAATAAGGTGGCCATTTTTTATAACATCCCACATAAGGCGGAGTGTATTTTAACTTTTTCATTCCGTTTGTAACACCTTGAAATATTTACTGGAGGCCCCATAAAGTATATATATATATATATATATATATATATTCATGATCAGAATAAAATTCTATGTCGATTTATGCTTTTCTGTCCGTCTGTTGAAATCACAATAGTACTCCTAGGATGTTTGATATTACGAAAGAAATGTATCGGTCCATGTTTTGTTGTAACACCCAGGTAACGGTACCTCCCAATATTCGTTTTTCAATCGAAATGGCTGTAATTATGTATTTTCCTTTCTCATTGTATGACACACATCCGTACCAAAAATTATTAATATTGATCCAAGTTTCCAGGTAGCGTCCATATAGCGGTACCTCCCAATATTCGGTATTTAAGGGATTTTAGACATGTTTTTAAACAGAAACGGCTGTAATTTGGTATTTTGGGTTGGCACTGTATGACACATGTCCATACCCAAAATTATTAATATTGATCCAAGTTTCCAGGTAGCCCCCATATATCGGTTCCCACCAATATTCCGTATTTAGGGGATTTTGAACACGTTTTTCAATAGAAATGGCTGTAATTTTGTATTTTGGTTTCGCACTGTATGCCACATGTCCATACCCAAAATTATTAATATTGAACCAAATTTAAGGGTAGCCCATTATTCGGTATTTAAGCGAATTTCGACATTGGTTTTATGGATTTTTGAAACGCTTTTCAACCGAATCGGCTGTACTTAGCTATCATTGTATAGCAAATGACCGTACCAAAAATGATTAATATTGACCCAAGTTTCAGTGTAGCCCACAGCTGCATCTCTCACTATTCGGTATTTGGGGATTTTTACGTATTTTGGGTTCTCATTGAACCTACGTTTAAGGATTTACAAGTTTATAAAATATTGACCCTTTGTGGGGGAAGTACCAGCAGGAGTAGACCAATGGATCCTATCTTAGTATTTCATCTAGGCTAAATAAAATTAACAGGTTGTTCAAAGTTTGGTTCAAATCGGACACTCTATTCGCCTGATAGTGGATTTATAAAATTTAAAATTGTTGATCCTTTTTGGGGGAGGTGCTAGAAGGAGTGTAACAATGGGTCCCATCTTCGGACTTGATTTAGGGTTGGTAAAGATAACAGGTTATGAAAAGTTTTGTTCAAATCAGATATTCCTTTTGCCTACTACAGAGTTTATAAATATTGAGAAATGTTACCAAATTTTGTGGAAGGTACCAAAAGGAGTGGGCCAATGGGTCTCATCTTCTGACTTCATCTAGGTTTATTAGATATAATAGGTTGTTCAAAGTTTGCTTAAAATCGGATTAGGTGAATGGAATAATATTAGATTTATAAATATTGAAAATTCTGACCATTTGTGGGGGAGGTGCCAGAAGGAGTGGGCCAATGGGTCCCATCTTCCAACTAAATATAGGCTTGGTAAAAAAAAAAAATAAGTGGTACAAAGTTCGATTCAAATCGGATAGCCCGTTCGCATTATATTATAATTTTTTTTTCACAATTTTGACCACTTTGTGGGGAAGGTACCAGAAGGAATGGACCGACATTCCGACATTCTTCGAACATAAACTTAGTTTGGAAGAAATATTCTGATATGCAAAGATTGGATGAAATCTGTTACTGCCTTCGAGAGCTTTCGTGCACACTAACAGGCCACACAGACAGGCGGACGACATTTGTAAATCGACTCCACATTGTCTGAAACGGATTTGGTCCAAAGAAACATTGGGTCTAAAACCAATATTTCGATGAGGCACATTTTTGCTGTAGCAAAGTGTATATAATAATATATTCTATATGGATTTATGGGTCCTTCCATAGGAAATTTTTTTAAGATATTCTATATGGCTTCATGGGTCCTCCCATAGGTCAGACTTTTTTAAGACCCGATCTACATTGCTCAGAAAACCTATCTTTACAATCTCTTCAAAATGTTTGTTATTCAGCGCTCTACAGTTTTCCATTTATTTATTTTTTTCATTACCAAATTTCCCATCACACCACAACAAGTTACCCTCTGAAATGCCAGTAGCATTATTGCCATAATTAAGTGTTTTTAATGGACTTTTAAAATATTTTCGTTTTGTCAACAGCATTATTATTCTCCGGTCCTTATGGTTTGACTGCTTGGCTACTGGTTTTCACAAATCAAATGTTGTTTGTGTGTGTGTGTGAGTTTTTTAATATTTGTTAAAGCTTTTCAAAATTTCTTCAATTGTTTTTTATTGTGGTAATAGAAAATAACAATTGTTATGTGTGGCAAAAAAAAAAAAAAAACACAAAAATAATGTTAACTTTCTACACCATTGGCTATAATAATTGTTACGATGACAACAATAGTAAAAACAACAACAAGGAGCAGAGTGTTAACTGCCAAAATCTCATTGAAGGCTGTCAAAAAGAAAAAAACATTTAACAACATTGCTAGGTTGTTGTGGTGTTGTAGATTATTTTTGGTTACATTAATTTGGCATATACGAGCGACACATCAATCTTGTAGGTATATGCGGACAACTATTAGGTTTGTAATTGTTAACATTTTTTTTAACCACCACAGTTAGGTCTTGTAACTAGGTTTCAATGGGTGACTTGAGAGGTATTAGTTAATCCTAGCTTCGGAGCAGCCCCCATATAGCGGCAACCATAAAATTGGGTATTTCGGGCACCCTCTCTAATTGGACAATTTGTGCAGCTTTCAATGTCGGTCCACATTGCGGTATAGCCCCTTTTACCAATTTTTGGTATTTTGAGGGTTTTAGTCACCATGGACCCCATTCGCAACTTTAGGTTTAATATTTATTGCTAAAGTGGTTGTTGTCACACACATTTGTTATGGTTTTATTGGTAAATTGTTTTTTTTCTGTAATTCCATTTTCTTTACATGGCAATGTTTATTTGATTTTTTTTTTTTCAAAAATTAACAAATAAAATTGTATATTTTGATTGGGGCAAAGTTTCCAATTTTGGGCCTTGGTAATGCTTTTTCATGCTGGCCATTGACAACAATTTTGGAAACTTGTACAAATTGTATGATTAGCAGAATTGCAGTTATTTGGATGCGATTTATAATTAAGTGGGTTATTGTATTCGATGATGATGACTTCAAATATTTGACATTCAATTAAAATATCTACAATTAAAATATCTAAAATTAGTGGGGGCTCATAGGAGAAAACTCATTATAAAACAAGTGAGCGGAGCAGTATAGTCGAACGGGGCCATACGATACCCTACACAACAACCACGGAACTCAAATTTTCTGCGGATGTTTATTCCGAGCCTCGACAATATTTCGTGATATTTGCACCCTCTTGCCCGATTAGAGATAAACAGCACCTCTTCCTCACTCTGACATATTTTCCGAATATTACGAGTATTCAGTACAACTATTGTCCAGATTCACTTCACCGTGGGTTGTGTTGTAATGTTCGGCTTTCATTTGTGGTCTATAGATCGACTCGAAAATAACACAAAAAATTAAGTTTTCGGTCCACGTTTTTGATGATGTTTCGGCTAAAGGTCAATGAAAAACTTTTGTTTATGTTTTTATTTAGTTTTTTATTCTTCCGATATTTCGATTGTCATCGACAATCATCATCAGGGATCTGTTACAAAATAAACAATTGGTTACATATTGAAACAAGAAAATTATAAAACACACGAATCTTACAATGTTTTTTTTTTTTTTTTTTTTTTAATTTGTGAAGGAAAAGCGTCTACTTAAATTCAAAGTCACAGTCAAACTAAGTTTTCTTATGTTTATGCACTAAATTCCTATAGATATGTGCACAGTGGTCCGTGTCAGTTTTGTAGTTAATTCTTTTTTCCGTCGGTACATTTATGATATGTAACATTTCTAATGTGAATCGTCTTCTGTAATTATTTTCTTGTGCTACAATGTCGATATCTTTGAAGTTTGGTTTGTGGCCTGTTAACGTGCAATGAGCTGCTAGCTAGGTCCACTTCATTCCAAAATTATTATCTGATCATCACCGAAAATTATAGGCGTTGTCCTTGACCATAACTGGAACCTCATGAAACATTTCAAAGCGATCAGCGCTATGTTCGGCTCTCTAGAGTGATAATGGGTTACTAAACAACATACAAATACGGAGATACCTGTAAATATTTAGGTGTAACTCCCACATCAGAGCACATGCAACAATATAATTGGTCTTAATTTAAAGGTCAACCACTCCTCTTGGATATAATATCAACTTTTCGGGTCTATGCCCTTCAGGGGTAAATATATACGCTATAGAATACAAATTTGGTCATTTTTCACACAAAAGTCAGGGTCCATTTGACCCGCTAAATATTGACCGATCTTTATCAAAACAGGCATGCTTATTCTTTGGCCCGACCCCCTTCTCCATGCAAAATTTCACGATGTTTGGGCCATTATTGCGGCTTCTGGAGCGACCAAAAAACCGACAAAAATGTAGTATTTGGTCCATTTCATCCCCTAAATATTAGCCGATCTTTCTCAAAACAATAGGGGTCTTCATTGGCCAGAACCCATCCTACATGCAAAATTTCGTGAAGATTGGTCCATAACTGTGGCCTGTATCGTGTTTACAAATTATAATGGACAGACGAACGGACGGACGGACACACATGTCTAGATCGACTCAGCTAGTCGAGATATGACGATCGGTATACTTAAAGGTGGGTCTAGGACCAATATTTCGCGGTCCTACATAGTTGTGTAGGGTATAAATATCAAATAGCGGGCTATAATAAAATTGAAATCAATATCGATATTTTTGGTAGTGAGACTTGACAGGCAATGAGAATACAAAATATAAAATTACAGCCAATTCGATTGAAAACGTGTCCAAAATTCTCAAAATACCGGCATGGGTCAATATTAAGAATTTTTAGTGCCGAGATGTGGTGGTATCTTTATGAGAACCCAAAATTGTGTATAAATCCCCATATTGGGGGTCCATATTAGGAGCGGCCCTTAGACTTGGGTCAATATAAAACATGTGAAAATGTGCTATACTATGAAAACCCAAAATAACAAAGTTGGTAGGAAAACGTGTCCAAAATCCCCATATTGGCAGTACCGTTATATGAGGACAACCCTGAAACGAATATGTGTTATTTAATGAAAACCCAAAATACCAAATTACAGCCAATCTGGTGGAAAAACATGTTCATAATTCCCAAAATACCAAATATTGGGGGTACAGTTATATGGGGGCTACCCTGAAACTTGCATCAATTTTGCGTCAATTTTTAGTACGGAGATGTGTTACACAATGAGAACTCAGAATACAAAATTGCAGCCTCGGTGAAAAACGTATCCAAAATCCCCAAAATACCGAATATTAGGAAGTACTGTTATATGGGAGGTACCCTGAAACTTGGGTCAATATTAATACTTTTTGGTATGGATATGTGTTATTTAATGAAAATCCAAAATACAAAATTACGGCCTATTCGGTTGGATAACCTGTTCAAAAATCCCCAAAATACCGAATATTGGGAGGTACCGTTATATGGGGGCTACCCTGAAACTTGAACCAATATTAAACAATTTGAGTACGGAGATGTGTTACACAATGAGAACCCAGAATACAAAATTACAGCCTATTCGGTGAAAACGTGTCCAAAATTCTCAAAATACCGAATATTGGGAGGTACCGTTATATGGGGGCTACCCTGCAACTTGCGTCAATATTAAGAATTTTTGGTACGGTTGTGTGTTATTCCATGATAACACAAAAAAACATAATTAAGGACAATTCGGTTGGAAACGTGTCCAAAATCTTCAAAATACCGAATATTAGGGGGTACCGTTATATGGGGGCTACCCTGATACTTGAGTCAATAGTAATTGTTTTTGGTACGTACATGTGATATACAATGATAACCCAAAATAAAAAAAAAACAGTGAGCGGAGCAGTATAGTCGAACGGGGCCGACCATGCGATACACTATACAACTGTCACCGAACTCTAACTTTCTGCGTATTTTTATTCCGAGCCTGGGCAATATTTCGTGATAGCTGCAGCCTCTTGCCCGATTAGAGGTCAACAGCATCTCTACCTTACACTGACACTAGATTTTCCGAATATTACTAATATTCAGTACAGTCCTTCAAATTACTTGTTCATATTCCCTTCACCGTCGATTATTTTGTGATGTTCGGCTTCAAATGCGGCCGCAAAAAAAAAAAAACACAAAAAAAGTTTTTGTTCCACTTCGTCCCAAAATTATTATGTGATCAACAGCGAAAATTATGGGCGTTGTCCTGGAACCTCGTGGAACATTTGAAAGCGAGCAGCGCTATGTTTCCGTCATCCAGTGTGGTAATGGTTTACTAAATTATGTCTGAATAAGTAACCACCTGCATATATTTACGTGCAACTCCAACAATATAATTGGTATCAATTAAAAGGCCAACCAATCCTCTTGGATATACTATCAACTTTTCGGGTCCATGTCATTCAGGAGTAAATATATACGCTATAGAATACAAATTTTGTAATTTTTCAGACAAAAGTTAGGGTCCATTTGACCCGCTAAATATTGACCGATATTTATCAAAACAGGCATGTCTATTCTTTGACCCGATCCCCTTCTCCATTTAAAAACCGAAAAAAATAAATATTTGGTTCATTTCCTCCCCAAATATTAACCGATCTATACCAAAAGCAATAGGGGTCAGAACCCACCCTACATACATTTCGTGAAGATTGTTCCAACCTGTATCGTCTTTACAAATTATAATTATACAGACGGACGGACTAACACACATGTCTACATAGACTCAGCTAGTCGAGATATAATGATCGGTATACTTATAGGTGGGTCTAGAACTAATATTTTGTGGCGTTACAAACTCCTGCACAAGGCTATAATACTCTGACAACATAGTTGTGTAGTGTATAATTACAGTCAATTCGGTTGAAAAACGTGTCCAAAATCCTCAAAATACCGAATATTGGGATGTACCGTTATATGATGGCTACACCAAAACGTGGACCGATATATAACATTTGCAAAACCAAACATCCTAGCAATGTCTGTGCAAAATTTGAGAGCTCTATCCTAAATATTGCGATCTCTACCACGATTTCAACAGACGGATAGAGGGACAGTCAGACGGACATGCGTACATCGACATAGAATTTTATTCTGATCAAAAATATATATACTTTGTGAGATCTCTGGTGAATAATAGGTGAATAGGTGTGACAAACAGAGGGACAAATTTAATATACAATTCACCTTATGGTGGAGGGCTTAAATATTAAAGGGTTATATTTAGTCGAACAAAATTTGAGAAATGTGTGAGATTTTTTTAAAGAAGGATTTTATAAAAGTCTTTTTTTTGTAATAGATGTTGATATGAAAACATTCTTTGAAAAGAGAAAAAATATTTGCTTATCAAAATTTACCCAAATCAATACTGTTTAATTTAGATTTGTATAAAAATAATACTTTCTATTGACCCCTGTTGTGGTCTTCAATTATTCGTTAAAATGTACGCACTACGGTTTATTGCAACCTTGAGTTTGCGCTTTTGACGTTTTAACGAATAATCAATTGTCACTTGTTTTGCCGCCTCCTTCTAGCATCTAGGAGTATCAAACTGTCATTCGGACAGACAACCACGCAAGATCGTTTGCACACAGGCATATCGTTGCCAAAGGTAATATCGTTTACCACCAAACAACCAAATAAACCATTGAATTCTACTTATTCCAAACTCTTGTGTTTTTAATTCTTCTACTTTCCGGCACACTGCGCTATTTATACACCCCTCCCCTACGGTCCACTGCTCCACGCATTCGGCGTACCGACTCCCATCGGCGGAGCCCCTCTGAGCTAAACATTTGGTCAATTCGAGCCAGATTGGACTATCGAATTGGATATCCTATTGGATTTGGAAGCTTGCATCTTAAAAAAATCATACAGTCCACAATTTGTTAAAGGTACGTATAGTGCAGTGTTTGTGAGCCCGCGAAAGTAAATTGTCGCGACCATAACAAAACAGTCGGTTTCGTTCAAAGGTCGTTTTGCAACATCGCATCACCCCTTTCGTTTGTTTCCCGCCTATCGTTGGCTTTTATTTGGATGCTTGCATTCGGCAGCATCATAATCAAAACAAACATCAAAAAATCTATTGTCGCAGAAATCGTTGCTTTTATTTGTTTGTTTGGTTATTTTTCTAAAACAACATAACTTATTGAACCTTTCGTTTCGTCGGTACTCCCTCCAAAAATTGTTGTTGTTGAAGAAATACTGTTTTCATTTTGCTTTACTGTCTAAAGCAAAAACTGCAAAATAGTTTCGTTTGTTTGTCATCCATTCAATTGCTTGTTGTTGTTACATTTATTCTAATTTTTTCGTTGTAACAACAGTCAAATTTCTCGTCTGTTTGCTTTATGGTAAACAACAATACTGTTTGAACGTCCAACTACATCACTGCTAGCTTTGTTGTGTTCTCTGATCAGCACTTGTTGTTTGTGCTTTGTTCGATCAGTGAACTAACATAACAAACGAAAGAATATTTTTGGTATTCTTCTTTCTGTTATGTCCGCTTAGGTCGAGTACCTGCTTACGTTGGTTATTTATTTGGTAGGAATACTTTTTGTTTATTCCTTTTTCTATCGTGTCCGTTTAGGTTGAGTAGCTACACTACCTTGGTCGGTATTATTGGTTAACTAGATTGTTCGTAATAGGTGTGTTGCAAAATAAATATTTAATGAAAATACGATCGTGTATTTTATTGTTGTTGTAACTTTTTAAAGGTTTCAAATTTGTACACCCTACAGCCCGTCATAACGGCACAACCTATAAATTAAAATAAACTCGTTGTTTTATTTATTTTTGCATTTTTTGGAAATTATTTAGTATTTTTCGTTCAAATATGGCATTCACTTCCAAAATTTCGTCCTCTTGTGATATCGTTCACAATATGCAATTGCCCCCATTAGATATTGATGTTTTCGATGGGGATTTATCTGCTTGGCCATCCTTTCGGGATTTGTTTTGCGCCATTTTTATAAAGAATACTAGGTTGACCGATGTGGAACGTATGTTCTATTTGTTGCATAAGACAACTGGAGAAGCTAGGGAAATAGTTTCGCAATTTCCTCTAACCAATCGTGGTTTCTCTCTAGCTTGGAAAGCACTCCACAGCGAATTCGAAAATACTCGGGTTTTTGTAAATCGCCAGTTGTCGTCGTTGTTCAATCTTCCGATTCTCGATAAAGAAACTATCTCTGGTTTGAAAGAGATTCGACGCGGCATCAATAGCTGCAAATCTTCCATGTTGACATACAATGTACCAACGGATCAATGAGATCCAATTCTCGTGTTCATTTGTCAACAAAGATTGCCTAGAATTACTCTGGCTTTATGGGAAGGAAGTGTTAAAAATAAATCTGCCCTTTCATCGTGGAAAGATTTAGATACCTTTCTTTCAGAAAGGATAAACACGCTCGTGTGTTTAGAAAATTTCGTGGATACATCCATTACTGTGGATAAATCTAAATCAAATGCAACTAGGAAGTCTGTTTCAAAACAGTCGTCTCCACCTTCAATTCGAAAATCGTGTTCTCTATTTCGCGAGAAACCCCATAACCTACATATTTGTCAAAAATTCAAAGAATTATCCCCCGCAAATAGATTTGCATACGTAAAGCGCCAAGATCGGTGTATAAATTGTTTAGTAAAGGGGCATAAACTAGTAAATTGTACTAGTAAGACTAATTGTTCGAAATGTGGTCAACGTCACCACACTTTATTACATCGCGAGTCTACGAAACCGAATAATTCGATTTCGGTTGTACCTCCAGCGGCTTCGTCAAGCTCGACAAAATCGTTGTCAGCATCAGCCCCAGTTTTTCGTCCTTCGAAACATATATCCTCCAAATTGGTTGATGTACAAAATCAAAAATTGGATTTTATTTCTTCAAAATCGTTGTATAAAATGTCGAAGAAGAATTTAATCAAATATATTAATACAAATTTATTGGAAAATGTTGCAAAGCGACCTTCAGAAAAAATCGGTCTCGCGACAAATTCAAAGAAATCTCATTTCGCTCAGCCCTCGACTATCGTTTCGGGTGAATAGTAGCTCGCTGAAGTCAGAATCTGTAACTGCAGATTCATTTGCCTCTTCCTACTATAAAATGTCGTACATTAATAAAAACTTGATTGAAGCTCGAATCTGTAACTGCAGGTTCATCTGCGGCTTATAATAAATGATTTCGCAAATATTGATTCCTAAAGGTCCGAATCTGTAACTGCAGATTCATCTGCGGCCTTATAATTCGTGTTATCGTTGTAGCGGAGTTGGATAACGAATCTGTTACTGCCGATTCATTTGCTTTTCCACTCCATACATTTTGTTGAAATGCTCACACTGCACTATACTCCTGTCGTACCTATTACTTACTTACTTGTATTATTTAGAAACATACCTTGATGTTTCAAGGGGGCCGGAATGTTTAATTTAGATTTGTATAAAAATAATACTTTCTATTGACCCCTGTTGTGGTCTTCAATTATTCGTTAAAATGTACGCACTACGGTTTATTGCAACCTTGAGTTTGCGCTTTTGACGTTTTAACGAATAATCAATTGTCACTTGTTTTGCCGCCTCCTTCTAGCATCTAGGAGTATCAAACTGTCATTCGGACAGACAACCACTCAAGATCGTTTGCACACAGGCATATCGTTGCCAAAGGTAATATCGTTTACCACCAAACAACCAAATAAACCATTGAATTCTACTTATTCCAAACTCTTGTGTTTTTAATTCTTCTACTTTCCGGCACACTGCGCTATTTATACACCCCCTCCCCTACGGTCCACTGCTCCACGCATTCGGCGTACCGACTCCCATCGGCGGAGCCCCTCTGAGCTAAACAAATACTCTAATTTTGAAAAAAAAAAATATTGAAACAACTTTCTAAACAATTATTGTTTTCAATTTATTTATTGACAGACATTACCTCGATATATTTAAATACCATTTAATTATCAATTTACCACTTAATTTGAGAAAAAAATAACACTTGAAATTTTTTATTTCTTTTTAAATAACACTTGAATATTTTTTTATTTCTTTGTATTTATTTGAAACAATTGAACCACTTAAAAATTCCATGCAACTTATAGAAGATCTTTTAATTTATCCTTTCATTCCGCTAATCAAAAATAACAAAAGAAAAATGTTAACAATTAGGCATTTTATATAAAAAAATTATAAAAACAAAAAATAACCAGTAAGAAAGTTTAAAAGTTGGACGGAGCAGACTATATGATACCCTTCACCACTTTGATTACATACAAGAGATGCTCCTGAGATTTATATTCTAATAATTTGATTGCATTGAACCATTGGCTTGGAATCGAATGAAATAAAGTATGTGATCTACAAAGATTTATGAAACAATTTAAATCAACCCATACAAACGCCATTCTGAAATTTATGCAAAATTCCCTGTGAATTTGGGCAGAATATTTCCTATGGAAGCTATATTTAAAAATCTGGATCGATTTGAATTAAGATTGACACGTGCCAACCGGTATGTTGCAGCTCACCGCCCTGTCTAAAATATCAAATCAAAAGAAAATATATATATGGGAGCTATATCTAAATCCGAACGGATTTGAAGTAATTTCAAAACATATCACTCGAGATTTATTCCGATTCGTGTCAATCCAATAAACGTTAGGTGTATAAATTCCTAAATTCGAACGAAACTCATTAAGACACACTGCGACAAATGTCACTGTTAGGAGAAAATTTTTGGTTACATGGTGCACCATTTAGATGAAATCGGAAGAAAATATATATAGGAACTGTATCTAAATTTGAAATGATTTAAACGAAAGTTAACAAACTTCATTCTAGGCTCAATTTAATACGCTACGCAAAATTTTATTTCAATCGAACATATCTTGAAAATTTGGTGCATCATTTACATAAAATCGGATGAAGATATATGTCAGAGATATCAAAATCTGAACCGATTTCAACACAACCTAACATACGTCATTTTAGACTCAATACAGTTAGGTATTCCAAATTTCGTTTGGATCGGACAAGCAATAAGATTTTAGTGCACGATTTGCATAAATTCGGATGAAAATATATATGGGAGCTATATAGAAATTTGAACCGATTTAAATGGAACCCAGCAGACATCATTCTAAGCTCAAATTAATACGCTACGCAAAATTTTGTCTAAATCGGACATATCTTGAAAATTTACATAAAATCACCATTTACATATAATCGGACAAAATTATATACGGGAGCTATATCTAAATCTGCACCGATTTCAATGAAACTTAACACATGCCATTCTAGACTCAATTTAGTATGATGTGCAAAATATTGTCGCAATCCGATAAACCTTGGAAGTTTGGTACACCATTTACATAAATCGGACGAAAGACTATATGGGAGCTATATGTGAATCTGAACCGATTTCAATGAAACTCAGAAAACATTTTTCTAGGCTCAATTTAATACGATACGCCAAATGTTGTCTCAATCGATTTTTTTTTTTTTTTTTTGAAAATTTGGTCACCATTTACATAAAATTTAATGAAAATATATATAGGAGCTATATGTAAATCTGAACCGATTTCGATGAAACTTAACACATGTCATTTTAGACTCAATTCAGTACGCCGTGCAAAATTTTTCGCAACCGGATAAACCTTGGGTGTTTGGTGCACTATTTACATAAAATCGGACGAAAGTATATATGAAACTTCGATGAAACTTAACACATGTCATTTTAGACTCAATTCAGTACGCCGTGCAAAATTTTTCGCAATCGGATAAACCTTGGGTGTTTGGTGCACTATTTACATAAAATCGGACTATTTACATAAAATCGGGAGCTATATCGAAATATGAACCGATTTCAATGAAACTCAGCAAATATTTTACTAGGCTCAATTTAATACGATAAGCCAAATGTTGTCTCAATCGAACATTTTTTTTGAAATTTTGGGCCACTATTTACATAAAATCGGACAAAAGTATATACGGGAGCTATATCTAAATCTGAACCGATTTAAATGAAACTTAACATATGCCATTCTAGACTTAATTCAGTACGCCGTGTCGCAGTCAGATAATCGGACGAATATATATATATATATATATATAGGAGCTATATCTAAATCTGAACCGATATCTAAATCTGAAGGTTCGCCCTAGGGACAAATATGTCAGATGTGACAAAGGTGCAAAAATAAAAACAAAAATATATTTTTGCAATGGAAATTTTCATATTTAACCGGAATGACAGATTTATTTATTTGGCACAAGAAAGAACTCTACTTACTGATCGGTAAAGATTTCAATAAAGCTTCCGTATATATTTTCATCCGATTTTGTATAAATGGCGCATCACTGCCTCTACGTTTGAGATTTGAGGCTAGAATATCGATTGTTAAGTTTTCCTCAAAGCGGTTTAGATATATATATATATATATATATATATTTTTATCCGATTTCATGTAGATATTGTACCAATGACAGATTTGTGTGATTGTCATGTTATTTCCCAATGTAGAATCCTAAACGATTTCATATATGTTGGTCGCCAAACAACCAACGATTGTCAGATTGCGATGACCTTTTGCACAGCGCTCCATATTGAGAATAAAATGTAGGGTGTTACGGTTTGTAGAAATTGGTTCATCCGATTTTATATAAATGGCGCACCACTGCCTCTACGTTTGAGTTCAGATTTAGATATATATATTTTTATCCGATTTCATGTAGATATTGTACCAAAGACAGGTGTGTGTGTGATTGTCATATTATTTCCCACTGTAGGACCCTAAACGATTTCATATATGTTGGGCGCCAAATAACCAACGATTGTCAAATTGCGCACCACTGCCCCTACCCTTAATACTTGAGACTAGAATATCGATTGTTAAGTTTTCCTCGAAGCCGTTGAGATTTAGACATATATTTTCATCCGATTTCACGTAGATATTTTATCAAAGATATGTTTGTGTCATTGTCATGTTATTTCCCACTGTAGAACACTGACCGATTTCATATAAGTTGGGCGCCAAATAACCAACGATTGTCAGATTGCGATGATAATTTGAACACCGCTCCATATTGAGACTAGAATGTCGGGTATCACGGTTTGTCGAAATTGGTTCAGTTTTAGATATAGCTCCCATATATAATATATTTTCCTCCCATTTCTGAATACCCAAAGTCTGTCCGATTGCGACGAAATTTTGCACATCCTGTTCAGTTCAAATCAGTTGAAATATAAATATAGCTCCCATATATATTTCGTCCGTTTTCAGGCTACTTGTACACCAAATACCCAAAGTCTGTCCGATTACGATGAAACATGGCACAACATACCGATTTAGGTGTAAAATAGCATGTATGAAGTTTACATGTAGATAAAAACCGGTTTACATTTAGATATAGCTCCCATATACATTTTCGACCGATTTCACATAAATTGGGTGATAAATACCCAAAGTTTGTCCTATTGCGACGAAATTTTGCTCAACCCACCGAAGTAAGTCTAGAATGAAGTGTGTAAAGTTACATTTATATATAGTTCCCATATATATTTTCGTCCGATTTGATGTAATTGGTGCACCAAATTCGCGACGAAATTTTGCACAGCGTACCGAAGTGAGTCTACAAAAAGATGTGCTAATTTTTTTTTAATCCTTAGATAAACCTCCATTACATATTTTCGACCTCTTTCATATAAGTTGGGCGCCAAATAACTACAATTGTCAGATTGCGATGAAATTTTGCATAGCGTTCTATATTAAGACTAGGATGTCGTGTATTACGTTTTGTCGAAATCGGTTTAAATTTAGATATATATCCACATGTATATTTTCGTCCGATTTCTGAATAATTGTGTTTCAAATACCAAAAGTCTGTTCGATTGGAACATAACTTGGTAACGTATTGTAGGACCCTGAAGTTTTCTTGTTTAATTTCGTTGATTTTCTCACACAATTATTTTTAGTTTTATATCCCTAATTAATAAAAAAATAAAACTCAATAAAAATTTTTGGTTTTTTTGTTCGAATAATTTATGCGTCTCCTTAGGTTAACATGCCGTTAACGCTGTAAACATTTACAAATTAAGCTATAAAAATCGATTTTAAATTGTTATTACGTTTTGTTTTTGCAGCTCCACAAATGCCACCACATTCACACAGCAGGCTGGCCTCCACCCTCCAGCCCGATCGATGTTAATACGAGAGTAGCTGTTTGCTGGTAAACCGAAAATAAAATCTTTGTAAAGCCCAATTATCATAGCTGTTTTATTGCTGATGCTGTTGCCGCCGCAACAAATACCAACTGCAATTGAAAGCGTTTTCCAATCTGGGTAACACCATCGCCAACCTGAGCCATTTTTTTCCAGTAGACAATTGAAAATGAAATCGTTCGTAGCAATCCATACATCATTCATTGGAAATGGATAGGACAATTTTTTATTTCGTTTTGAAAATAGGGAGGACGGTGAATAAGCAGTAAAACTAAGTGGTTATTTTCGGTCGGACCGATCTTTGTATACACTCCTGAATATGGTGGTGCGGATTTAATATCCAATGAAACCTGGCTAAGGCTATAGCCAATTCGGTTTATATAACTAGCACAAAACCACCAAAATTTGGCACATATTAACGAATGGTTATCACCTCACATAAGTTCTGTTCGGATTTAGATATACCTCCCATATAGATTTTCGTCCACATTTATGTTAGACGGAAATTTTGCACAGCGTGCCGAATGGAGTCTAGAATGACAGGGGTTACGTTTTGTTGAAATCGTTTCAGATTTAAAATAGCTCCTAACTTCATACGAATTTATATATGAAAATCCATGAATGGATCTTCTCAGCCGTCCCTAGAATCCCATTCTCTTAATAAGAAAAAAATATATAAATTTTCCCCCATAACCCATTGCATAAAGCTGCCGATGCTGTAACTACACCTCAATTTTACAAATCGTTAATTTTAGTTTTTACTTAACCCAGCCTCCCTCTTCACCTCCTCCTCCTCCTTTCCCATCCCACCCATTTTTGTGTTTCTTTATTACAATCATTATTTGGAATAAACAGCCGCTGTGTTTCAATGAAAATCGTTTACGCAACAATGTTTTTTTTATGTTTCAATACGAAAGCTGATACCAGTGCACCACTCAATCTTCGGGTGTTTTAAAAAATAATAACAACAAACAACTAAGAAAACACCTAACAAACTTAGTTACGATTTGTTTTTTTTTTCTCAGTATGGCAGGTATTCGATTACAAAGCCAGCCAGCCAGCATACCAACAACAACAACTGCAAATGTAAAAGCAAATTGAGATTTAAAAGTTTTGGCGCTTAAAGATTTTCGAGCGAGATATGTCTTGCGAATTGTAAGATGTGTAAACGGAGCTAGGCGATGATAAGCGCCAAGCGATATACAGAAACAGTGTAAGTTTTGATGTAATACATAAGGTGTGGACTATGGACAAGAACAGTGGTTAAAAATTGGAAATTTTGAAAAATAGAAAAAAGAAATGGACATCGTACCATTACGTCGAAATCGGATCAGATATAGCTCACATATATATTTTTGACAGATTTCTATTTAGTTGGGCGCCAATTCCCAATGCTTGCCCGATTATGACACAATTTTGCACAGCATAATGAATTGGGTCTAGAATGAAGTGTGTTAAGTTTCATTGAGATCGGTTCAGATTTTTCAATACTTCTCACATATATTTTCGAACGATTCCATATAAGTTGGGCGCCAAATACCCATCATTTGTGCAATTATGACGAAAATTTGCACAGCCTATCGAATTAAGTCTAGAATCAATTGCAATAAGTTTTATTGAAATCGTTTCAAATAAAGATATAGCTCTCATATATATTTTCGGCCGATGTGGTGTAAATGGGGCACCACAAGCCCAAAGTTTTTTCGATTGTAACGAAATTTTGCACATCATACCGAATTAGGTCTAAAATAACGTGTGTTAAATTGTATCGAATTAATTCTATCGAATTCAGTCTAGAATGACGTGGGTTAAGATTCATTGAAATCGTTTCAAATGTAGATAAAGCTCCCATATATATTTTTAACCGGTTCTATATAAGTTGAGCGCCAAATACTCAATGTCTGTCCGATTGGGCCAAATCTTGCACAGCCTATCAAATTATGTCTGGAATGAAGTGTGTTAAGTTTCATTGAAATCGGTTTAAAATTAGATGTAGCTCCCATGTATATTTAGGTTCGATTCCATATACGTTGGGCGCCAAATACCCAAAGTCCGCCCGATTATGACGAAATTTTGCACAGTCTATCGAATTAAGTTTTGAATGAAGTGTGATAAGTTTCATTGAAATCGGTTCAAATTTAGATATAGTTCCCACATATATTTTCGTCCGATTTCTGACTAATTGTACAACAAATACCCCAATTTTGCCCGATTGCGAAGAAACTTGGCACAGCATATAGTTTAGTTCTAAAATAACATATATTAAATTTTGTGAAATTCGGTTCAGATTTAGATATAGCTCCCATATATATTTTCGACCGATTCCATATAAGTTGGGCGCCAACTAACCAAAGTTTGTCCTATTATGATAAAATTTTTTACAGCATAACGAATTGGGTCTAGAATGAAGTGTGTTAAATTTCATTGAGATCGGTTCAAATTTAGATATAGCTCCCACATATATTTTTGTCCGATTTCAGACTAATTGTGCACGAAATACCCAAAGTCTGTCCGTCGCAATCGGCACAAAATACCGATTAAGGTCTAAAATGAAGGGTGTTCTGTTTTCAGCTCTGATTTAAATATAGCTCCTATATATTTTTGACCGATTTCATTTAAATGGTGGACCAAATGCTCAACCTTAGTACGATTGGGAGGAGATTTTGTCAAGCATACCTAATTGAGTCTCCAATGACGTAGATTATGTTTTGTTGAATTCGGATCAGAATTCGCTATAGCTCTCGTACATATTATCGTCCGATTTGATGTAAATGATGCCGCAAATATCCTACGTCTGTTCGATTGACACGAAATTTATATTAAATTTTGTTGAAATCGGTTCAGGTTTTTTTATAGTTCCCGTATATATTTTCGTCCGATTTGAGGTAAATGGTACGCCAAAGGCCCTACGTATGTTCGATTGCGACAAAATTTTGCACAGCGTATCGAAGTGAGTCTACAAAAAGGTGTTTTAATTTTTGTTAAAATCTGTTCGTATTTAGATATATCGCCCATATATATTTCCGACCGGTTTCATACATTTTTTACAACAAATACCCAACGATTGCCAATTCGCCAGAAATTGTCCATCGATTACCAAATGACATGTGTATGGATTGATTGAAGTCGATTCATATATAGAATCGTTCAACAAAGATGCAACATCTACCCGATCGACAGGATCCTATTCTGTCTCTTCCGAGAGAACATTTGATTTAAACTGGTTACAGTAAGAATCTTAGGAGCACTCCAATTGTTCCGTAGTCAACCCCGTCCGACTTTGGTTTTTTATACCCTTTACCACACTGTGGTACAGGGTATTATGTCTTTGTGCATATGTTTGTAACAGGCAAAAGGAAACGAGATAGACCCATGGTTCCTTTTGAGAATATGCATAGATTAAGTCGATTTATGTCCGTCCGTCCGTCTGTCCATGTATTTTTGTGAGCAAAGTACAGGTCGCATTTATGATCCGAAATGGATGAAATTCGGCACAGCTCATTTGTTTGGCCCAAGGACGCACCCTATTGAAATTGGGAAAAATCGGTCCAGATTTAGATATAGCTCCCATATATATATTTCACCGATTTAATGTCAACGGTCCCTATATATCTTCCGATTTGCACGAAATTTGGTACAGCCTAATCATTTAGGTCTAGAATGATGTCTGCCAAGTTTCGTGAAAATCGGTCCAGATTTAGATATAGCTCCCATATATAGTTTCGTCCGATTTCAGGTATACGATGCACCAAAGCCCCTATATATCTTTCGATTTGCACGAAATTTGACACAACGTACTGAATTGAGCCTAGAGTGATGTCTGCCAAGTTTCGAGAAAATCGGTCCAGATTTAGATATAGCTCCCATATATAGTTTTGTTCGATTTCATGTAAATGGTGCACCAAAGTCGCTATATATCTTTCGATTTGCACGAAATTTGGCATAACGTACTGAATTGAGTCTAGAATGATGTCTGGTATGTTTCGTGAAAATCGGCCCAAATTTAGATAAGCTCCCATATATAGTTTCGTCCGATTTCATGTAAATGGTGCACCAAAGTCCCTATATATCTTTCGATTTGCACGAAATTTGGCATAACGTACTGAATTGATGCTGGAATGATGTGAGCTAAGTTTCGTGAAAATCGATTCAGATCTAGATATATATATATATATATATATATTCGTCCGATTTAATCTAAATAAGGTACCAAGTTCTTATGTTGCATAGCGCTTTGAATTTAATCCAGAATGATGTGTGCCAAGTTTAGTGAAAAGCGGTTGAGATTTATATATAGCTCCCTTATATTATAGATTGATTTTCAGTAATTGACGCACCAAGGAACCAATATATGGCTGATAGGAACAAAACGTACTGAAATCAGTATAACGTAAACTGTGACAAGTTTCGTTGAAATCGGTTCATAAATTGTGCATCAAACTCCTCATATTTGTTAGATTGACATCAAATTTTGCACAACGTACAAAATTGAGCATAGAATAACATAGTTGGGTTTTCTAGAAGTACAGACCTAGCCCAACGGATGACCTATTGATATTTGTTTGAAGTCGATTTACATACCTTTGTTCCATTGTAACAAATGAATGACATGTTTATGGATAGATCTAGGTCGTTTCACATTTAGATAAATATCACATATTGTATTTCATACAATGTCATGATAATAGTCCTGTTTAATATACCCATAGTGGTGAAGGGTATCATATAGTCGGCCCCGTCCGACTTTACTACTTTCCTTACTGGTTTTTAAATAATTTTTTTCAAGGACTATCTTAGCAATAGGCGTGGATTTTTTAAATATTTTTTTTCAAGGACTATCTTAGCAATAGGCGTGGATTTTTTAAATATTTTTTTAATCCCATATATAAGGGAACTATACAACTTTTTTAACCACTGTGTCTTAGAGTAAACAAAGATTGGAGTGCTCTCCTTAGTTAACGATGGTTGCTATGGTTTGTAACACCAAAATATCGACAGTAAAAAGAAGAAGTTGAAAATGGAAGAAAATCAAAAACCTCATAACGATCAAAATTACTGTAAACGGCTCACCATTCCGCAAGGCATGGCATCACTCAAGCTATTACCATGATTTCCAAATAAAATACATCATTTACGATGATGATGATGGTGGATTGCTAACAAAGATGTTACATGATGTTTGCAGAGGATGGCGAACATTTTTGAAATCTTGGGGTTTTAAACACCAATGCAAATTAATGAAGAAATGAATGAAATGACTGCTAGGTGGTAGGTAGATCAGCATCATAATTTGTTGCAGCCCATCACTGCAAATTTAAAAACCCATTGAGTGGGATGCACTTTTTTCTGACAGTTTGACAAATAATCGTGTGTAGTTGGTGTTAAATAATTATTTAGTGTCATTAATATTTGAATGATGCCAATAAATATTATCCACCTACCCTATGAATTGAATGCAGTTTTATTTTTTTCAAAATTTCATTCATTCAATATTTCAAAATATTTTTTGTCAAATTTATTTTTGTTGCTTCTTCTGTCATCATTAACTCACCCTGGATGACAAACCTTCCCGCCGACTAATGAGTCTGTCAATTTTTTTTAATGTCCATTGTTAATTAAGTTTATTTTCCCACATTAACGACAGACTCAAAATTGAGGTTAGACAAATGTCAAAATTAATATTTGGCGTATCGACATCAATATTATCATCATCATCATCGGCGATGATGACAGGTACTCATCAATTGAACGGAAGCGTTATGGCTATTGATGAGCAGGCAGTCAACAAAAAATAACTATGCCTACTTTCGCTTATGAGAATGGAGATGGGGAAACTCAAAAAAAAAAAAAAAAAAAACTACACTCATAGACTGAAAAAATATACTATGGGTGCTCAAAAAAAACCACGTTATTGGGGTACCATTTTTTTATAAATCCAATAGAGTAATTAAAAAAAAATTAATAAATAAACAAATCCATCATTTTAAAAATGCTCTGATATTCCTTAAAAAATATTGTAATATTGTATCACTCTGATAGTCCGGAAAAGTCCTCTTTCAAAAGCTACGTCCACATATTTGATAGTCCTTAAAATATTTACGTTTATAGATTTGTAGATCTTTAAAAAATATTCGTTAAAACCAATGCTTATACATTTGGTAGTCCTTCAAAAAATATTCTTTAAGTCCACACTTATAGCTCTAATTGATCTTGGAAAAATATTATTTTCTACTGAAAATCTGTATTCATCAGAAAAGTAAATTTAGCAACGATTTTTTCAAAGAAAGAAGTAATTCAATATATATTGACCATCGTATAATTTTATTCAGCAACGTTTTTTACCGGAAAAAGTCAATTCAGCAAAGGATTTAAAGAAAAATTCAATTCAGCAAAGTTTTTTGAAGGAAAAAATGCAATTCAGCTATTTTTTTTTAACCGAGAAATTTTATTCAGCAAACAGTTTTAACCAAATTATCAAGTAAGCTAAGCTAAAACTAAATTCAGCAAAGTTTTCTAGAAATAAAATGTCATTTCAATTGAAAATACGATGTACTTTAAACAAAAAACGTAAATTCAGCAAAGTTTTTTTACGAGCGAGTCATGTTAGCTAAGATATTTCAACGAACAATTCATTTCAGCTAATGTTTTCGGACCAGAATTAATTCAATTTTAGAAAATCGAAATTAAATTGACTTTCTCTAAACTCCAAGACAATTCATAAGGGTTTTTTTCAAAGGAAACCAAAATTCAGCAAAGGTTTTCCGGCTAAAATTTTATTTGAATAACAAGTTTTCGTATAAAAATAACTTCACAGTCAATTCAGCAAGGGTTTTTCAAAGAAACCCCATTCAGAAAGGTTTTTTTATTGGAAATGTACAGTTCACCAATAGATCATTTACAAAAAAAATAAATTCAGCTAAGTTTTTTTCATAGAAGAAATGTTTTCAACTAAGTTATTTTTGCGAGAAATTTTATTCAGCAATGTGATATTAACCCTTTGTGCCCCAATGTTGCCCACAGGCAAAAACATGTTTACGAGCTTATATTTCAAGGATGTAGCGGTCTCAAATTTTGTTCATATCCTATCTAGGATAGATGCATTAAACCTGTGAACAGAAAATTGTTCTATGATTACGGAAAAAAAATTCGGGGCTCAATGGGTTAAAAAAATTGTCATGATAGCTAAGTTATTTCAACAAAAAATTCAATTCAGCAAATGTTTTATGACAAGAATTAATTTTATTTTAGAAAATTGCAATTAAATTGAAGTTTCTCTAGCCTCAATGACAATTCTACATTTTTTTTCTAAGAAAACCACAATTCAGCAAATGTTATATGATGGGAAATTTAATTCAGCTACAATTTCTCACGAAATAACTGAATTCAGCTAAAGTCTTCTAACCTTCCAATCAATTCAGCAAGGTTTTTTCAAAGAAACCCCATTCAGCAACGTTTTTTAATGGAAATATACAATTCAGCAAAATATTATTTACAAAAAAATCAATTCACCAAAATTGTTCAAAGCTAATTTCTTCTTCCGAGAAACCTTATTCAGTAATGAGTTACTAACGAAATTGTCATGTTAACTATGTTATTTCAACAAAAAACTTAATTCAGCAAATGTTTTCTGACCAATATCAGTTCTATATTAGAAAATCTCAATTAATTTGTTTTCTAACGTCAAAAACAATTCACAAATGATTTAAAAAGAAAATAATAAACAAATAAATAAAATACAAAAACATACACACAATTCAGCAAAGGTTATACGATGGGAAATGTAATTCAGCTAAGGTTTCCAAGCAAGAAATTTATTTGGGTAACAATTTCTCGTAAAAAATAAATCAATTCTGCTAAGATGTTCCAACACCACAGTCAATTCAGCAAGGTATTATCAAAGAAACCGCATTCAGCAACGTTTTTTATTGGAAATGTACAATTCAGCAATTGATTATTTACCAAATACTCAATTCCCCAACGTTTTTCAGACCAGAAATATACCGAGCTCAATTCAGCTGGCCTCAAAATCTATTCAGCACTGATTTTTCAAAGAGATTTAAAATTCAGTAAAGATTTTCTAGCGAGAAACCAAGGGGATTTCACTGAAAAACGCAATTCAATAAAGGTTTTTTTGATGGAAAAATTAATTCAGCAACGATTTTACACCAAAAAATACAATTTTTAACAAAAAAAAATATCAAAGCTAAATTTTCGTAAAGAAAACCTCAATTCAGCAAAAGTTTTCGAGCCACAAATATACTGAGTTCAATTCAGCTAAGTTCTTCTGGCCTCAAAATCTATGCAGCACTGATTTTTTAAAGAAATTGGAAATTCAGCGAATATTATCGATAGGTAAACCGAATTCAGCAAGGGTTTTTCACGGAAAAAGACAACTCAAAAAGGTTTTTTTGACGGGAAATTGAATTCAGCAACGATTTTCTACCAAAAAACACAATTCAGTACAGGATTTTTAACAAAATGATTAATGCAACAACGTTTTCTTTAAGAAAAGCCTTAATTCAGCAAAAATTTTCGGGCCACAAATATACTGCACTCAATTCAGCTGAGGTCTTCTTACCTCAAAATCTATTGAGCATTGATTTTTCCAAAAGATTCAAAATTCAGCAAAGATTTTCTACCGAGGTTTCAAAGTCAACAAGGGTTTTGTCAGAGCAAAACTTAATTCAGCAAACGAACTTTGGTGGGAAATTCAATTCAGCTAAGATTTTCTATCCAGAAATATGCTGAACTCAATTCAGCTATGGTCTTCTGGCCTCAAAATCTATTCAGCACTGATTTTTCAAAGATATTCGAAATTCAGCAAAGATTGTCTAGCGAGAAACCAAATTCAGCAAGGCTTTTGTCAGAGAAAAACTCAATTCAACAAAGATTTTTTGACAAAAAATTAAATTCAGCAAAGATTTTCTACCAAAACAACATTTTAGTACAGGATCTCAATTCAGCAAAGGTTTTCTGGCCAGCAATGTACTGAGTTTAATTCAGCTAAGGTCTTCTGACCTCAAAATCTATACAGCACTGAGTTTTCAAAGATTTCCTAACGTAAAGCCAAATTCAGCAAGGGTTTTGTCAGAGAAAAAGATAATTCAGCAAAGGGCTTTTGCCGGGAAACTTAAAGCTATTATAGATAGTAAAGTATCCTATAGAAATCGACGCTCATGATTCATATAGTTGGTCAAAAATGATATATGAAAAAAAAACACGTATTGCTCCGCTTATATTAACTCAAATTTAAAAATTTATATATATATATATATATATATATATTTAATTACCCAATATAGTATGTCATGGTGGGTAACTCGAGTCATGAATATACCAAAACAAAATTGAAAAAAATAATCCAAATTTATTGCACAGCTGTTGGCTGGTGGTAGTTTCACTTGGCGGGCCAAACCACCTTCTACGAAAAAAAAACCAGTTGTGATGTTACCATTTTATGTCATTGCGCTAAAGAACCGAACCGGTAGGCTTGCACTGGTGCGTAAATGGTCATAATGCTAAAAGCCGAATGAAATTAAAAATACAACTTAAAAAAAGTAAATTCTCACTAAAACGTTTAAACGGTAATTTAAACTAGATCATCGACAATTACACGAGAATGTTCAGAGGAATATTTGGGACGGGCTTGCAAAACTTTGAAGGAAAATAGAATATAATAAAATAATTTTCTAGACTGAAAATTATTTAAATAATGGAATGCTTTAACTGTTAATATATTTCTTTTATATTTTTATACCCTACACAACTATGTTGTCAGGGTATTATAGCTTTGTGCAGCCCCAAATGTTTGTAACGCCGCGAAATATTGGTCCTAGACCCACCTTTAAGTATACCGATCGTCATATCTCGACTAGCTGAATCGATCTAGACATGTGTGTCCGTCCGTCCGTCTGTCCATTATAATTTGTAAACACGATACAGGCTACAGTTATGGACCAATCTTCATGAAATTTTGCATGTAGGATGGGTTCTGGCCAATGAAGACCCCTATTGTTTTTGGAAAAGATCAGTTAATATTTAGGGGATGAAATGGACCAAATACTAAATTTTTGTCGGTTTTTCCGGTCGCTCCAGAGGCCGCAATAATGGCCCGAACATCGTGAATTTTTGCGTGGAGAAGGGGATCGGGCCAAAGAATAAGCATGCCTGTTTTGATAAAAATTGGTCAATATTTAGCGGGTCAAATTGACCCTGACTTTTGTGTGAAAAATGACAAAATTTGTATTCTATAGCGTATATATTTACCCCTGAATGACGTAGACCCGAGAAGTTGATATTATATCCAAGAGGAGTGGTTGACCTTTAAATTAAGACCAATTATATTGTTGTATGTGCCCGGATGTGGGAGTTACACCTAAATATTTACAGGTATCTCCGTATTCGTATATTATTTAGTAACCCATTATCACTCTAGAGAGCAGAACTATAGCGATGATCGCTTTGAAATGTTCCATAAGCTTCCAATTATGGTCAAGGACAACGCCTATAATTTTCGGTGATGATCAGATAATAATTTTGGAATGATGTGGACCGAAAACTTAATTTTTTGTGTTATTTTCGAGTCGATATATAGACCACAAATGAAAGCCGAACATCACAACACAACCCACGGTGAAGGGAATCTGGACGGAATAAACATCCGCAGAAAATTTGAGTTCCGCAGTAGTTGTGTAGGGTATCGTATGGTCGGCCCCGTCCGACTATACTGCTCCGCTCACTGGTTTTACTCTATTTTATTTATTTATTTTATTTATTATTATTTTTTTTACTTATTAACTTACCAAATTCTCCCAGAGTATGGCATCTGTTCCACCATATAAAAATTGTTTACGTTTCTTGAAAGGATTCTTTGGTAGCTTAAATTTCATGTTTTTTTTTTAATTTAGTTAGTTTTTTTTTTCGAAAGGACATGGGGTAGCAAAGGAAGAGAGGAGAGAAAAAAGAAGAACATGACTTATGTTAATTAATTTTTTTTGTGAAACCTTTTTGGTTTTTTTCAGGCTCATGAATGAGGTGTCGGACATTTCTTACTCATTGGACAAACACATTCGGCTTGAAAAACAGTGATATATAAATACAAAATTGACATAAACACACTTTACAATCACAAATTGAAGACAAGAACATAATTTTACATTTTACAAATAAATATGAAAAAACATGAAAAATGACAGAAGAATATCTTACAATTTTCAATAATGATAGAATATTTTTCTTAAACAAAACGGACGTCATTTTATATGAATTTTAAGAATATAATAGTCCCCTGAGGTTTGCTAAGGACCTTTTTAAGTAAAAAATTTACTCAGACAAGTGCTAAATAATAATGTTTACAAAGTTCGCTGTTTATGCAACAGACTTCGGCTTACAAATAATAATACCAAGCTCAAATAGCGACTCAAAAAATTGTTTTAAAAAAATCCACACATTTAGATCTTTAAAAGCCAACTCTTATAGGGCAGACAGGGCCTTAAAAATGGTTCAAAAATATTAGTTTTGGGGAAAAGAAATCCATTAGGCCGGCCGTCGAAAATGTCGATAAAATCGGAGAAATTATCGAAGTTGACCGGCATGTTATCAGTCGTAACATCGCCCAGGAGCTAAAAATCGACCATAAAATTGTTTTAAACCATTTACACAAAGCTGGATTCAAACAGAAACTCGATGTTTGGGTGCCACACCAATTAACAGAAAAAATAGGATGGATAGAATTCCCATCTTCAAAGCCTTGACCAAACGGAATGAGATAGACCCATTTCTTAAACGAATGGTGACTGGAGATGAGAAATGGATCACTTACCATAACCCTGCGCAAAAACGACCGTGGTCAAAGAGCGGTGAAGCACCTCAAAAGGTGGCCGAACCAGGACTAACGGCCAGGAAGGGTCTGCTATGCATTTGGTGGGACTGGAAGGGAATTATTTATTATGAGTTGCTTTCAAAAGGCTAAACGCTGATAGCAATTGACCAGAAACGGTCGAAATTTATCAACAGGAGAGGTGTCATGTTCCACCAGGACAACGCTAGGCCACACACATCTACAGTGACTCGCCAGAAACTTCGGGAGCTTGGTTGGGAAGTTTTAATGCATCCGCCATACAGTCCGAACTTGGCACCAAGCAATTATCATATTTTTCTTGCATTGCAAAATTTCTTTAATGATTGAAAATTGGTATCTAGAGAGGATTGTGAAAATCGAATTCTAGAGTTTTTTGCAAATAGAGAGCAGGCATCAAATCGGTGCATATTTGGGGCAAATCGGACATTTCAAATCTAAATCCTCGGATATTACTCAAAAATTATCTTCAAATAACATAAAAAACAATTTTTAAATCTGTGATAAGGGCTAAAAAAAATTATGTTGTAAATTCACATTTGTAGCTTAGACAGTGGCCCAAAAAATAATCCATTGATAAAATAATTATTAAAAAATACTTCCTTAAAAGTAAAATTTTAAATATACACATCTATTTGTCTGACAGTGGCCCAAAAAAGGTTTTTGTTAAATCCACGCATATCTACGGATCAGACAATAGCTCAAAAATATTTTCTGTAAAATTAACGTATACGGCTGACAGTGTTTAAAAAAAATCATTTTTAAATTCTGTCTTATAACTGTATCTCTTAAAGTAATCTTTAAGAAATTTTCAGACATCATAGAAAAAATGTATGTAAGACATACTGTGGCTAACGAAAATTATTTCAATAACCCTGCCTATTGCTAGGACAGTGACTCGAAAATAATTTTTGTATAATTTACGCTTATAGCTCAGAACGTGGTTTAAAAAATTGTTAATGAATCCCAGTTCATAGCTCAAACAGGTGGTCAACAAAAATCCAAGATTACAAAACAGGCAGTGGCTCAAAAAATAATTTTTAAAATTTTCACCCTATTTAGCGTAAAACATTGGCTCAAAAGAGGATCAAACAATAGTGGATAAAAAGTTCATGCGGACAAAAATATATAAAAACAGTAAGGAAAGTAGTAAAGTCGGACTTGGCCGACTATATGACACCCTTCACCATTGAACGAACTTAAATGTGTTGTCTTTATCTTTAAGTGCACCGACTAAGAGATTTTTCGTATAAATGGACTAAACTATTTAATAATTTAATTCCAATCAGACAACATTTAATTCCAATCGAAATATTTATGGAAGCTATGTCTGCTTCTGGATCACTTTCAACAAAACACAATAACGACATTCTATACGATACGTTGTGAAAAAATTCTATAAAATCGGAAGAAAATATATATGGGAGCTATATAAAAATCTGAACCGAACAGATTTAACATCAACAGACGGACGGACGGACGAACGAACGGGCGGAGTAACATACATAAATCGACTCAGAAAGTGATTCTATGCATATTCTCAAAAGGAACCATGGGTCTATCTCGCTTCCTTTTGCCTGTTACAAACATATACACAATAACATAATACCCTGCACCCCGAAACTGGGAGCAATATTGATAATTTTTATAGGAGTATATTTTACCCAATGAGAACATAAACTACTACATTACAGTCAATAAAAATAAAAAGTGAACGAATATTGACAATTTTCAGCCAGAAAGTTTGAGTATCCAAATTCTCAAAATACCGACTATTGGGGGTACCGTTATATGAGAGCTAGTAGTTTTCAGCTCTGTCGTGATTTCAACCTTGAGAAGGACATGAAATAGCCATAGAGTTTTATTTTCATCAAGAATATGTAGACTGGGTGTTGCAAAAGGAATGATAAATTTAATATACGCCCCATCATATGATGGGGGTCATAAAAATAACATTTCAATCTCAAATAGCCCCATAAAATACTAACTTCAAAAATACAATGTTACAGATGTATAATCAAATTACACGCTAAAAGCTTAGATAGCATCCTATGACGCCACAAAATTCTTTACAGCAAAGGCTCAGAGTGCTTCCCCAGAATTGTTCTTTGAAAAATCGACGCTTAAAACACAGGTAATGCCTCAAAAAATTCCAAGCTTAAAGCTCAGATACCAACACAGAGTTGTTTTCTTTGAAAAGTCCACGATTAAAAATATTTAATGCGCAACATAAACATTTAACATAAAAGCTCAGTTAGAAACTGCGAATTGTTCTTAAAAATATTCACCTTAAAAATTCAGGCAATTCCTCAATTTTTTTAAAGCCACATTTAATAACACCTCATAAAATAATTCACGTTCATAAAGTAGCTCAAATTGATTTTTCGCGCATAAAGCTCAGATTATGTCTCTATATTTATTTCAATACATTTTCATTAAAAAAATCCATACTTATAAAAAAATAACTATTCAAAAATCACGCTTTAGTTCAGACAGCAGTGTTGCCATTTTGGACATTTCTGATCCGCAAATCAAATAAATTCGGTTCAATTTAAGAGATTTCCGCTCGAATGTTCAATCTGATTTCGAAAAACAAATGAATTTTCAATTTGGTCTGATGGTTTGGACATTTTGGATCATTTTCATGCTAATAAATTACGAGAGTTTCGCTTGAATTTTATTTTTTTTTTGTCTTCAAAAGTATGATCTTCGTCTGCGGAAAATATATTATATATCCCTTTGCAAATAAGTTTCAAAATGTTGCAAACTAGTGCAGAAATTATACGATGCCCTATTACCGTGAGAATATTTATATTTTGTCCACAACACCGGCGTTATTGCTTCTTCAAAGAAATTATCGAAGTCATTATCACATCGTCTACCCATTGTCTTCAAGTGATTATAATTCCCATATTTAACCAACCAAAAATGCATTTTTTCATAATCTGTTTTTTCAAAATTTATTTTTTTAATGTTAAAACCGGTTTCAAAATTCGTAAACCTCCCCACAGGCTTTTTGTTGTTGTAATCATTAAGAAACATTACTAATGCCATGGGTATCCCAATCCATTACTATTCCGATTAGCGTTTGGATCGTTCGTTGGATATTATTCAATTCGGTGGCATTCCAGAGAAATGTTTTTTTTTATTTGTGGAAACATTTATCAGCAATCGCCTCGGAATAGCTGTCTTGTATATTTCGTCACAGTTGCTTTCAAACCGAATATTACCACATTCACCTTGCCCAAAAGGGCAATGGAAACTAGACTTCATTTACCCATCATCATCATCGCCAACTTTAAATGGGTTGGGTGGATGGTTGTAGACATAGAACAAATTGTTTGTGTGGTTAACCACAAATTGCCTATTTTGTTGTTTTGTTTATTTAGGGGGGCCACCAGACAGACATACAGACAAACAGACGTACCGACATTGGTCGTTGACATGTTTGTAACGAAAGTTCAAACGTGTTTGGCAATTGCAATGTCAGCCTCGTTTTTGTCCCACTTTTTTTTGATCTCTTTCTCTGTTCATTTCTCTTCTTGGTTCGGATTTTGTAATATGTGACCAACATACCGACAAGACCATACCAACCAGACCAGCACGCAAAACGTTTTGTTTGACAAGATATGTTTGACACACTTAGCCGACTTTGTTGGATCTAAAGTTAAATAGCGTAGCCAAGTAGATCAACCAGTTTGTTATTCCTAGAACGTTTCTAAGTCGACGAACAGTGGTTTGGGATCTTAAGAACGTTTTTCGCTTTGATTTCGATATACTTTTGTTCTATAGATTTTTTTCCATAGAAAAAAATATATATTCTAATTTTTTTCTATACAAAACAAAGTAAACGGCAAAGGTAAATTTTCTACAGAAAACAACCCTACCACCTTTCTTATAAAATTCCACGCTTATAGCACAGATATGGGCTCCAAAAATATACCTACTCTCTTACGTGTACCCTATACAGTGGCTCCAAAAATTAACCTACAAAAATCCACCCAAAAATATATATTTTAAAAACTTTACGCAGTGGCTCTGTGCTCTAACAGTGGCTCAAAAATACTCTTTAAAAAATCTAGGCTTTTTGAGGCAAATAATAATTTTTAAACAATCCTCACATATGATTCAGACAGTGGCTCAAAGCAGTTAAAAAAATATATTTAAAAATTCTACGCCTGTGGAAAGGCATTGAAAAAAATCCACGCCATAATCCATAAAAAATTTGCATATTCTGCAATCAGAACTCGTTCATATTATCCTTTATAACCTGGAGAGACTGATTTCTTCTACATAAAATATAAATTATATTGATCGATTGATTGACTTATCTGGGTCTTCTATAGAGAGATGTCCTAACAGACTTCTGCCATAGAAGTAAACCTTCTCCTGGTCTTCTTTAGACTGGAGACCATAGAAGACCTTCCTATAAGTCCTTCCTCAGACCTTATTCTTCTATAGACAAAAGTTCTTGCCCAGTACGGGAGGTCTTCTTTAGGATAAATGAATTCATCATCTCTTTAATAGACAGAAGAATTTTCAGAGTTATTCTGTACACAGAAGATCTTCTTTGGATCTTTTGTAGTCAGATGTCCTTAATCTAGTCTTTTATAGACAGAATTCATTCGCCAGAACTCCTTTGGAGTGGCTTAGGGAGTAAATATTGCAGTCATTTTTTTTCTACAACTATAGTAGCTCCGAAGTGGGTCACTTGTCTATAGATTATCTGAGGAAGGACTTCTGCCTATAGAATTACTGATTAGGAGGTCTTATTAAAAAACCCCCTGATGAAGGTCGTTTGTCTATAGACCCCTGTGGAGGTCGTAGATGGGTTTCCAGTTTATGTAAGACCCGAGGAACGTCTTATATCGTTAGCCAACCCAAAAAAGTTTTTTAAGATACCTTGAAGAAGGACAGTGCAATACGTACGGAATGTCTTCTGTTTATGAAAGGCTTAGAAGTAATGAAGAGGAAATATTTTCCAACGACTACTTGAGGAAGGGCTCCTATCCGAGGTATGTCTTATACTGTTAGCAAACAAAGGATACGTGAGCAATGTCTTATGTTTATGGGAGGCTTAGAAGTCCTAAACAAGTTATATTTTCCATCGACTATCTGAGGAAGGGCTCTTATTTATGGAAGTCCCGAAAAAGATCGTTTGTCTATAGAAGACCTGAGAGATTACTTCTGAGAGAGAATACGTGTCTGAAGTCTTTTCTATAGTAGACCTGAGGTAGGTCTTCAGATTATGGAAGACCTGAGGAAGGTCTCCTATCTTTAGAGAATATGAGGAAGGATTTCGAAGGATTAATCCTTATCTCCTACAGACAGATGTCCTTACAGAGGTTGACCCATAGACAGAAGACCTTCTTCTACGACTGAATGCCTTCTCATATATACAGATCGACTACCTGAGGAAGGGCTTCTATCTATGGGAGAAGATCGTTTGTCTATAGAAGACTTGAGAGAGAGAGAATACGTATCGGAGGACTTCTCTGTAGTAGACCTGAGGTAGGTCTTCTGATTATGGAAGACTTAAGGAAGGTCTGCTATCTTTAGAGAATATGAGGAAGAACTTCGACGGATTAATTCTTATCTCCTATAGGCAGATGCCCTTACAGAGGGCATAGACAGAAGACCTTCTTCTACGACTGAATGCCTTCTCATATATACAGATGCCCTTGCTTATGTATTTATTCAGCCCCTCATGGACTTAAGACCTTTCTCAGGCCTTTTTTATGTCTTATTGGTCTTCTCTACTGATGGCATTCATGGAGGTTTTAATAGATAAAAGTTCTTCTACAAATAGGATACCTTGTTTGCAGTTTTTGTAGTCAGAAATCCTCCCTTTGGTACTTTATAGACAGAAGTTCAAGATCTTATTCTCTGCACAGAAGAGCTTCCTTAGGTGTTTCTTCAGCCATCTTATCGACGCAAGTCCGTCCTCAGTTGAACTTCCTACACCGTTTTGGCATTGATGGGAGACCTTCTCCTGATCTTCTTTAAACAGACGACATTATTTGGGTCCTTAATAGACTGAAGACCTTTCCTAGTTTATTTTTACAGAAAGAAGTCCTTCTTCAGGTTTTAAAGAAACAGATGACTTCCTCTGGCCTTCTATAGACATAAATCCTTCCCCCCAGGTTTTACATTAAACGATGCCTTTTTCAGATTTTTTTTCTATAGACAAACTTCCTTGCACAGATTTTCTTTAGATAGATTTAACTCAGGTTTTCTGTCGACAGGAGTACTTCCTCAGATCTTCTACAGACAAAATACCTTTATCGGGTCTTCTAGGTTCAGAAGTACTTCCTTTGGTCTTTTAAAGGTAGAAGTTCAGTCTGAGCGATTCTTGTGAGAGATATCATTCTCCAAGTCTTCTTTAGGCAAAAAGACTTTTCATGGCCTTCTTCTGATGTATCATCTTATATCCTTCGTATTATTCATAATACTCTTCACCACACTGTGGTACAGGGTATTATGTCTTTGTGCATATGTTTGTAACAGGAAAAGGAAACGAGATAGACACATGGTTCCTTTTGAGAATATGTATAGAATCACTTTTTAAGTCGATTTATGCATGTCCGTCCGTCTGTCTGTCCATGTTAAATTGTAAACAAAGTACAGGTCGCATTTTTGATTCGAATTGGATGCAACTTGGCACAGCTCATTTATTTGAGCCAAGGACGAACTTTATTGAAATTGGGAAAAATCGGTTCAGATTTAGATATAGATCCCATATATATTTTCGTTTTAGAGTACCTATATATCTTTCGATTTCCATGAAATTTGGCATAGCGTACTAACTTAAGTCTAGAGTGATGTGTATTAAGTTTCCTGAAAATCGGTTCCGATTTAGATATAGCTCCCACATATATTTTCGTCCGATTTAAGGTAAATAGTGCACCAAAGTACCTATACATCCTTCAATTTGCACAAAATTTGGCATGGCGTACTGAATTAACTCTAGAATGATGTGTGGTTAATTTCGTGATAATCGGTTCAGATTCAGATATAGCTCCCATATATATTTTCTTCGATTTTAGGTAAATGGTGCGCAAAGTCCCTATGCCAAATTTTGTGCAAATCGAAGGGTGTATAGGTAATCCTTCGATTTGCACGAAATCTGACATAGCGTACTTAATTAAGTCTAAAACGATGTGTGTTAAATTTCGTGAAAATCGGTTCAGATTTAGATATAGCTCCCATATAAATTTTTGTCCGATTTTAGGTAAATAGTGCACCAAAGTACCTATACATCCTTCGTTTAGCACAAAATTTGGCATGGCGTACTGAATTAAGTCTAAAACGATGCGTGTTAAATTTCGTGAAAATCTGTTCAGATTTAGGTATTATCTCCCATATATATTTTCGTCCGATTTTAGGTAAATAGTGCACCAAAGTCCCTATATATCCTTCGAATTGCACGAAATTTGGTATAGCGTACTGAATTAAGTCTAGAGTGACGTGTGTTAAGTTTCGTGAAAATCGGTTCCGATTTAGATATAGCTCCCATTCGGTCGATTTAAGGTAAATAGTGCGGCAAAGTGCATATATATAATTCGATTTGCATGCAATCTGGCATATCGTAATGAATTAAGTCTAGAATGATGTGTGGTAAGTTTTGGAAAATCGATTCGATATAGCTCCCATATATACATATACATATATTCGTCCGATTTTACCTAAATGGTGCACCAAACTCCTAATGTTTGTCCGATTGACACGAATTTTTGCACAACGTATCAAATTGAGACTTGAATGACGTTATTGCGTTATGGTGAAATTGACGACTCTAAATCTGGCCGAATGAAATTAAATTTATCATAGGTTGCAGAAAGACATGAATATGTTCCTTCAAGGGAACATTGACTTGCAATTGTAAGGATACATATGTACAATATACCCAACGTGGTGAAGGGTATCATATAGTCGGCCCAGTCCGACTTTTCTATTTTACTTACTGGTTTTTCTATTATTTTGATTTTTTCTTTAGAAAACTCTTTGGTCTTTGGTTCTAAGATCCTATTTTTCTATTAAATCCACCTCACCACCAACTTCTTCCACAAAATATTTCTTTAATTATTTTTTCATCGTATTGGATCTCTCCTCACCGCTGTAAATCTCCTCCATTGTAAATCTTTTTTGCCCAAAAGTACGTCAGTCTTTAGGAGAGTCGAACAGGTGGTTTGTCTATAGAAGACATGTGGAAGGACTTCTTTCTATTGAATACGTGTCTATAGAAGACATGAGCAAGGACTTCCATCTATAGAAGTTAGGATGAAGATCGTCAGTTTATGTAAGGCCTGAGGAAGGGATTCTGTCGTTAGAAGACCTATGAAAGGACTCTTCAATAACCCCTGAGGAAGGACTTCTGTCTGCAATATATGCGTGGAAGGCCTTCTATCAATAGAAGACCTATGGACTTGTATCTATAAAAGACCTGAGAAAATGTTTCTATTTATGTTTGACCTAAGGATATTCGTCCGTCTATAAAAGATCCTTAGAATCTATTTTTCCAGAATATCTATATAGAAGTACTTATGTCCATATATGTTCTGAACAAGTTTTTTTTTCAGTTAACCAATCTTTCATTTGTCTAATGAATCGTTTCTTGTTTGATTTCGTTACTTATCTTTATTACTTCTTTTTTGCTTCATTTGAAGAAAGTATTTATTTTCGTTTGTTTTTTTAATTTTATTGTGGCTTCAGTCTGTTCTATTCTTCGTTTTATTTTGATTTTCATGTTGTCTTTGTTAAAGCACTTCCAAATATTGACTCTAAACAGCAATGACAAGAACGTTCCGAACGACACTCCTCCGGAAACCAGGTCAACAATATTGGTAACATTGTAGTGCACTCACAATATGATGCATCGCTGGCCATGAATGCATATGGGATATTAGAGGGGGTCGCAAAATTTGAAAATTATTAATATTTTTATTTTTTTATTTTATTTTATCTCGAAAAATTAGAAATGTTCGGATAATTCAATTTCAGTCAGTATTTTATGAAATAATATTTTTTGCGACCCCCTCTATTATGAATTTAACATCTATGAAATCTTATCTAGCATTCAAGTAGCTGCATTGTGTGCCACATTCTATTGTTTTTTTGTTCATTGTATCTCCATTGCCTTACTTATCCAAATAAGTTTGTTTTTGTACTTTAGAAGTGTCGGTGTTTTCAAGCCCAAGGTGGTATTCGGTTCATAACTTAATTAGTCTGATTGTTTGTTCGTTTGTTTGTTGGTTTTATGATGGCTTTCTTTGTAATGTTTGTTTTGTTGTTAATTGTCAGTCAGTGCTCCAAACTGGATCATTGCATATCGCTCATATCGTGTTCAACTTCATTTGCTCCCATTCCAAGGGCCATATGTTTGTTCTGCTTCCGATTTGATGTGAAATGGTATGGTTTTTTTTTCTTTCACTGGAAATGTATTAGATTTATGTTGGTAGTTCTCTCCCTACACCCCCCCCCCCCCCCCCCAAATCATTTGACTCCAGAACAAACATATGTATATAAATATTCTGCTATAATAAAAATTCATTCTCTAATTGGAAAACGATACGAAAGGGAGATCATTTTTTGACGGACCTTTATCTAAAACCAGGGTGCCTATTTATAGAAGAACTGAGCAAGAAGTAGAAGGTCTTCTATTTAAAGAAAAATGTACGAACTCCGAAGTAGATCTTCTGTCTAAAAAAGAACTGATGAAATCCTTCTGGCAACAAAATAATTGGAGAATGTCTCGTATATAGTTTCGTCCTGAGAAAAGGCTTCTGTCTATAGAAGATCTGTATTTATATATAAATGGCCTGCGTAAACATCCAAGCAGGGTCTCCTGTATATAGAATAACCCAAGTAGGTCTTCTGTCCATAGAAGGTCAGGAGTAGATCTGAGTATGGACTTCGATGAAGGACTTCTACTATAAAATACCTGGAGAAGTCATACTGCCTAGAGATTAGCTGGGAAAGGCCTCCTGTCAATGGGAGACCTATGGAAGCACTTCTACCTAGAGAAGACTGGAAATTTGTTTGGATATATCGTTCTGTAGACGAACTTCTATCTATAAAAACAAGACCTGAAGTAGAACAGAAGAGTTAAGAAAGGACTTATATCTTATGAAAGGACTTCTACTTGTGGAATTTTAGGAGACCTGCGAAATATTTTCTGTTTATAAAAGATATAAAGAGGGTATGTTCTCTTTAGAAGTTCTGAGGAGAACGTATGCGTGTCTATAGAAGACTCGAGAAAGGGATTCTGTCTACAGAAGACCTTTAGAAGTGCTTTTGCCTACAATAGGCCTGAGAAAGATATTTTGTCTATAGAAGACCTTTCGAAGTGCTTCCGTGTACAGAAGAAGATATAAAGAGGGTATTTTCTCTTTAGAAGACCTGAGGAGAACGTATGTCAATAGAAGATCCGGGAAATGAATTCTGTCCACAGAAGACCTTTAGAAGTGGTTTTGCCTACAGTAGGCCTGAGAAAGGTATTTTGTCTATAGATGACCTTTCGTGCTTCTTTCTACTGGAAACCTGGTAAAATAATTCCGCCTTAAAAGAAGTTCTGCCTGAAGAAGATCTGAAAATGGTATACTATCTGTATAAGGAAATATTTGAGAGAGGACTTCTACCTGAATATATTTTGTCTGTAGAAGAAATAAGGAGGGTCTTCTGTTTATAAAAAACCTTAGGCGGATCGTACGTCTATAGAAGACTGAGTAAGGTCTTATGTTTATAGAATACCTTTAGAAGAAGTTCTGCCTGAAGAAGACCTGAAACATTTTCTAAATGTAGAAGGCTCAAAGAATGTGGCCTTCTATCTATATAAGGACCGACAACACAAGATTTTGGGTTTTTTTTGTAGATTATAGAAGGAAGGTACTCTGTTTATATACGAACTGAGGAAGGTCTTTTGTTTATAGAATACCTTTAGATGAAGTTCTGTCTGAAGAAGACCTGAAAAAGGCTCTGAAGTTTGAATACCCCACAAATGTGGACTTCTGCAAAGTAGACCTAGCAAAAGTCTGCCAACAATAGAAGACCCCACAAGGGTCGTTTTACTATAGAATATCTGAGGATGGACTTGTGTCTATAGAATATCTGAGGAAGAGTTACTGTCTTTGGGAGAAGCGAAGAAGGTCGTTTGTCTATAGAAGAGATTTCTGAGGACTTCTGTATATTGAAGTCCTGAGCAAGGACTTGTATCTATAGAAGGTAGGAGAAAGATCTTGAGTTTATGTAAAGCCTGAGAAAGGTCTTCTATCATTGGAAGACCTAAGAAAGGATTTTTAAAAAACCCCTTGAGGAAGGACTTCTGTCTATAATATACACTGGGAAGAGTTCCAGTCTTTGGGGAATCGAAGAAGGTCGTTTCTGTATATTGAAATCCTGAGCAAGGACTTGTATCTATAGAAGGTATGAGAAAGAAAGACATAAGAAAGGTTTCTTAAAGAGGCCCTGAGAAAGGGCTGTATATAATATACACGAGGATGGCCTTCTATCAGTAGAAGACCAATGGACTTGTGTCTATAAACGGCCTGAGAAAAGTTTATATTTATCTAAGACCAAAGGATATTCGTCTGTCTATAGAAGAGCCTTAGAATTTATTTTTCCTCTGGAAGATCTGTAGAAGTACTCATGTCTTTAGATTACCCGAAGAAGGTACTTTGTCTGAAGAAGGCCTAATGAAGTACTTCTATGTATAATAGTCCTAAGAAAGGGCTTCTAACCATATATGGACTACCTGAGGAGGAGTTCCAGTCTATGAGAGATCCGAAGAAGATTGTCTATAGAAGACCTAAGAGAGAATTTCTGAAAGATAATACCTGTCGAAGGAATTTTCTATTGTAGACCTAAGGTAGGTCTTAAATTTATGTAATACCTGAGCAAGGTCCTCTCTAGCTATCGTCTATTAAATAATCGAATATCTGTCTATAAAAGATCCGATGAAAGTCATACGTTTATAGAAGAACTGACCTCAGGAAGGACTTCTGTCAATAGAAAATCTGAGACAAGATTTCTACTTATTCAATATGAATAAAAATCCTGTAGAAGTCATTCTGTCTACAAACTGCTTAAAATAGATCATCCAGCAATAGAAGACCTAAACTTCCGCCTATAGAAAATCTGTCCATGAAATTCTCTATTGTAGACCTCAGGTAGGTCTTGAGCTTATGTACGACCTGAGGAAGATCTTAAATCTATAGAGAATCGGAGAAAGCACTTCTGTACATCAAATAGTCGAATATCTGTCTATAGAAAATGCGGGGAAAGTCATCCATTTATAGAAGAATTTATACTTGTTGTCTGTCTATAGGGGGTCTCAGGAAGGACTTCGGTCAATAGACGAACTGAAACATGATTTCTACCTATACGATATGAAAATAGAAAATGATTCTGTCTACAGACTACTTGAAGTAGATTATCCAGCGATAGTAGACCTAATAATGGGCTTCTGTTGTAGAAGAAATTAGGATCGACTTTTGGCCTGAGAGAATTGTCTTCTGGCCACAGAAAGTCTGCGGAATAACTACTACAGAAAGAAGATATGTGAAGACCTTCTATCTATAGAAGAACTTTAGAATTTTTTTTTTTGCAGATAGAAGACCTGATGATTTCTCCTATGTCCTGAAGAAGATAGTTTGTTTATTGAATACCTGAGGAAGGTCTCCTTTCAATGGAAGACCCAAAGAAAATTGTCTGAGGAGGAAGATCTGAAACTTGAAGACCTGAGAAATATATTTGTCTTTAGAATACTTATGGATGGGCAGCTATTCTGTCTGTAGAAGATCTGTGGAGAACTTTTGTCTAAAGCGACCTCTTAAAGAAATTCCATCACTAGGGAATTTCTTTGCAGGAATTTGTGTCTCTTGAGAATTCTCTTAACCCTTCGATAGTCTACAGAAAATTAAATTTTAGCACAATGTACTTCAGACCTTCAAAAAACAAAAATAGGACCTAAGAATTCATTAATCATGGCGAAAATTTCAATCCTTTAAATTTAAATAATTTAAAGTAAACTAAAAAATCTGTCCTGCATTTAAAGGGTTAAATAAAAAAAAAACAATTTTTGTAAATTTTGCAATTCTCTTTTAGTTTTGAAATTCGCGTGTTTTTTGTTTTTTTTTTTTCTTTTACCATGTCCCTTATATAAACACACAACTTATGACTTTAATTAACGATCGATTTGCTTGACCAAAAAAAAGCAAAAACAAGACCAACACTACATCTTAATGACCTTGAAAAGAGGCAAACTGATAAACCGAGCTGACCGCCACATCAAAAACGAAAATGAATTTGTTTTTTTAGTATCGTTTAAGTCCGTAGAGAACGAAATACATAATTAATTGATTTGGAAACAAGTTTTTGTTTTTTTTTATCTCTTTGAACTAGAAAAATCAAAGTGTTTTTACAAAACAAAGAATGCAGTAAATTCCGATGACGTTGTTAATATGTATAGGGTTCGAAAAACGATAGAGAACTCAATGGAGGTGTGCGAGAGTTTTTCTTCAATTCTATTAACAAAATAATAAAAATCAGCTAAGATGTTACAGATATTTTGAAGGAAGAAATTTCGAATTTAGCTGAACACTTTTTTGGGTCTTCTATAGCCTTTTTTCAATTATTTCACAGAAAGAAGATCTTCCTCAAATCGTCTCTTTACCAAAGAGCTTCATCTTCCAAAAATCTTACTCGACCTTAGGGAATGACAAAAAGAATGTCGTTTGTCTATACGAAGCCTATATGGATATGGAGACCTGGAGAATACGTGTCCGTGGAAGGCCTTCATGGAGAACTAAGGAAGGGCTCTGGACTATGCGAGACACGAAGAAGGGTGTTGTCTATAGAACACCTAAGGACGGACTGGATAATACCTGTCGATATTCGTCTGTCTGCATCTTCTATAGATCTGCGCATGATGTAGTATTTCGGACTGCCGATTCTTCCAATTATAGTAGAAGGAGGTCATCCGTTTATTGAAGATCAGAGTATGGACATCTGTCTATGTAATACCTCAGGATGGGCTCCTGACTATGGGAGACCCGAAGAAAGGCTTTGTCTACAGAACACCTTGAGGAAGGACTTCCGCCTATAGAAGACCGACCTCATATATTTTTTAAATATCGAAAACCTTCCTCTCGTATTCTGCAAATATATGTCATTTATCAAGTCTGAGATATTTTTCTATAGAAAAAATCACCTATAAGTCGTGAGGAATGTCTTATGTATGTGGAACCTTTGGATAAGGACTCATGTCTGTGGGAGTCTTAATGAAGATTTTTCTGTCCATAGAATATCTTAGAAAGGTCTGAAGACCTCAGAAAAACCTTCAGTCTATAGAATACCTGAGTAAGTCCTTTATTAAAGACCTGTATGTATACAAGACCTAAGGAAGGTGTTCTTCCTTCATGTGACCTTATGACATATAGAAGTCCTGGTGATGATTTTCTATGTAAATATGTCATGAGAAAGGTTTTTTGTGAATCTTTTTCAGAAGTCCTTCCGAAGTAATTCTGTCTGTCAAGGACTTCTAACTATAGAAAACCTGAAGAAGGTCACAAGTCTTATCTGATGAAGGACTTCTATTTGTAGAAGACTTATGAAAGGTCTTCTGCTGATACAAGGTCTGAGGAAGGACTTCTGCCTGTAAAAGACCCAACCTGAAAATACAAGAAAATACAGTGGAAAAAATACAGTCGACCTCAACTGAGGTCTCCGCGAATTTTTTTCTATAGAAAAAAATACAGTCGACGTCAACAGAGGTCTCCGCGAATTTTTTTCTATAGAAAAAAATACATTCGACGTCAACTGAGATCTCCGCGAATTTTTTTCTATAGAAAAAAATACATTCGAGCTCAACTGAAGTCGCCGCGAATTTTTTTCTATAGAAAAAAATACATTCGAGCTCAACTGAAGTCGCCGCGAATTTTTTTTTTATAGAAAAAAATACAGTCGACCTCAACTGAGATCTCCGCGAATTTTTTTCCATAGAAAAAAATACAGTCGACCTCAATTGAGGAGAAAAATATAGTCAACCTCAACTGAGGTCTTCTCGAGTTTTTTTCTGCGTGTTTTTTTCTATAAAAACAAATATAATCGACTTAAACTAAGTTTAGAATAATCCCTTATATAGAATGCCTGTGGAGGGTCATATGTATAATGAAAATAGAAAAAGTCGACCTTTAATGAGATCTTATTTTTTTATTCAGAGAATAAATAGACATCAACTGAGGCTCTTGGTTGAATTCAGAGTCGGATTTTTTTTCTAAAGAATATTTTTAATAAAAATTTCTCCAACAAAATATTGATGTCCGAAATTAATACTTTCGGTTGACGGAATTTGCTGCTGGGACATTAGCATAATGATTTTCATTGTTTCAGAAAAAAAAATCAATACCAAAAACATTTCTTAACGGTGGCAATGATTATCGAAACAATGCCTGGCCATTGTTTCATGAGATTTATTTTAAAAATCTGATGACAGAGATACAGTGTTGTATTAGCATACAATGCCATATTTTATTCGAATATTAATTTGTATAACTGATTAATCTGAATATGAGGAATTTGGCAATGTAATTAAATCTCAAATATGACGATCGCAATTTTCAATAAATTTTTGATTTTTTTTAATTTTGAAATTGTTTTATTTATTTGATTTCATTGGACGGTTTTCCAACATCCGGTAGCAGCCAAACCAATAATCTAAACAAATATTCGTCACACTTCGATGATCTCCTTTGGATTGAGACAATTCGATTGAGTGCGATTTAGGCAATACGTAGTGGATTTTGTAAAATCGCCGATGATTGCATATCGAATGTGAAAGACAAGTTGTACAACTCAATTTGTTCCGCATAATTATTATTGGTCAATAATAGACAAAATTCCTATGAGATAATAGGGTGATGCCACTTATGTGTGATAGCACTTCAAAATAAAGAAACCCAAAACAATAATCTTAAGCTGTCTTCCAAATTTCGATGTAGCTTAAAAAATTATTTTTTATTTTAAAATTGTACATCATTCCCCCTGAAGCAAACACCCTTTTATTTCATTCAATACTCGTATGTAACGCATCAATTAACGCATCATCTAGTTTTATGTCCATAGAGTTTGAATATTTCCTTAATAGCCAACGGCTGTATGCAGTCATCCGAACCTTAACACACAACAGGAAGACGTTCGTTTGCGATGGCGAAAATAGACTGACCGCTTCGCATATACCATTACATATGAAAGGGTCTGCCCAGTGGCTCTGGCATAATGATATAAACAAAACAAACAATATAACAGTAATTGAAGCTTTATTACGGTGATATAACTGTTATACAACTATTATAAACCCACAAGTCATACTCCGATTGAATCCAAATTTTTGGAAGATTTTTCTTTTGAACGATTTAAATATTTAAATATAAATGACCCTAGTTGAGACCTTAATGGAAGACGGAGATCTTAGCAGTTGAGCTCAATTTTTCTAATGAAACCATTTTCAGATTATTTTCTATATGCAAAGAATATGCATACAAAATAAAAAATCGTGGGACCTCAATTGAAAACGATTATATTTTTTCTTTTGAAAAATTCAAGACGACTCTGGGTAGGTTAAATTTTTATAGAAAACTATTGAGGTCTTTGGGTCGGTGTTTTTAGAGTTACAAGAGCGAACGAAGAAATATCTTAGGTCTTCTGTAGACACAAGTCTTTCCCCATGCATTCCACAGACAGAAGCCCTTCCCCGGTGTAATATATATACAAACGTCCTTCCTTCTTTTAAATATCCGACAGACCTCAGTTGAGGTATAGACCTCAGTTAAGGCCTGGGATCCCTGTTGAAGTCGGAGACTAGTTTTTTCTATAGAAAAATCGGACAGTCCTCAGTTGAGCCATGTTTTTTCTATAGGCAAAATTGTGAAACCTGAGCACTTTTTTCTATAGAAAAATTCCACAAATCACAAAGGCATTTTTTTATAGAAAAAATCCGAGGGATCTCGAAGCTACTTTCACATACAAGTAATATTCTCACATATGTGTGCAAAAACAAAGAGTTATGAAAATTGCTGTCATAATTTTTCAAATGTTTAACAAGAAAGTTTTCACTTAGTCACTTTTTGTTGTTGTTGTTGTTCCACTCACATACATACATCATCGACGACGCTAGACATTACATTTATCCGCATTGGGACAGACAGACAGACATTCAACAAACGGACAATTACAACAACAACAAAAAGCGAATATTATTAATTGTTTCAAAACCCCACCAGCATTTCTTTCCCCAGCCGATGAAATGCGGAAGGTGAAATATGAGTCGTACACTTCATTGGAACGGCAAATCACAAAGCATAGAAAAAGATGGACGAATTAATGTAATTTTATTATTATGAACAAAAAAAAAAGCAACAAAAAAAAAACAAACAAGTAGACGATGAATGGAAAGATGATTGGCAGAGGAAAGGAAAATAGAAAAAATATAGAAATAATAAATAGGAAAAAATAATAATAGTAATAATTGAAAATGCCTCTGCCTCTTTGAAGTGGCAAATAATCGATTTAAGTTGATCATCGATGGCAATTTCCTAACACCATCTTGAGGTTTTTCCTTCTATTACCAACTTATCGACTTTGAACGGTTGTAAGGTTGCAGTAAACTGTTATTTATTTTTTGTTAATTCATGGTAATTATTATTTGCTGGAAGACTGAAGTTCCTGAAAAAAATCATCCAAACCCTAAGGGGTATATGTTTTCTAAAGAAAAATAATCATTAATAGCCTCAGATCTATTTTGAGGTATATTTTTTCTGTATAAAAAACATCAAACATTTTTTCTACAAAAAATTTTTTTCTAAAGAAACAAATCACCAAGACCCTAAGGGGTCTACTTTTTCTAAAGAAAAAGAGTCATTAATGCCCTCAGATCAATTTTGAGGCCCATTTTTCTGAATAAAAAATTTCAATCCTTTCTTCTACAAAAAATTAATTTTCCAAAAAAAAACAAATCTTTTCTAAAGAAAAGAAATCACCAAGTCCCTAAGGTGTCTATTTTTTTAAAGAAAAAGAATCATTAATACTCTTAGATCTATTTTAAGTTCTATTTTTTCTGTAACAAAAAATCTCAGGATCCCTGGGTCTATTTTTTTCGTCGTAGGAAAAAATCGTAGATGCTTAGGGTATATTTTTTCGGTAGAAAAAATCTCTGGAACCCTTTGGGGTCTATTTGTTTTCTATAGAAAAAAAACAAATTGTCAAGACCCTTATAGATATTTTTTTTCTATAGAAAAAAATCGTCAAAATCATTAGGTCTAATGTTTTTCTATAAAAAAAAACCAGTAAGGAAAGTAGTAAAGTCGGACTGGGCCGACCATATGATACACTTCACCACTTTGGGTATATTCTACATATGTATCCTAACAGACGTCGCATTTTTTGTTGTATATCTATATCTGAACCGATTTCAGGGAAACTTGCCACAGACTAATTTATATTACTTAGTATTATGGATATTTTCCCAAAGCTTAGCAACATAATTCTAGACTTAATTCAGTACCCTATACCAAAATTCGGGCAAATCAAAAAAATATATAGAGACTTTGGTCCACCAATTACATAAAATCGGACGAAAATATATAGGGGAGCTATATCGAAATCTGAAACGATTTTCACGAAACTTTGCACACATCATTCTAGACCTTATTCATTACTCTGTGCCAAATTTCGTGCAAATCGAAAGATATATAGGGTCTTTAGTGCACCAATTACCTTAAATCGGACGAAAATATATATGGGAGCTATACCTAAATCTGAACCGATTTTCACGAAACTGAACACACATCATTCTAGACTTAATTCAGTACGCTATGCCAAAATTCAAGCAACTCAAAAGATTT